>NC_134398.1:87769905-87944117 GCF_050003625.1 Haematobia irritans
GTGTATCTCTGGCGCATTCAGTAAGACAAGAACAGATTCACTTAATGTCATACTGCATCTGTTACCTTTAGACATACATATCAGCCAAACAGTCAGCAGCAACAACAGCTGTACGGTTGCGTGAACAATCGCAATGGTCAGAAAAAACGCCAGATGTACCTAACGTAGTGGATTACACTCTGGGAAACCACTTTTCGACAAAAAGTTTGAAACTCTAATTCCCAACAGCGAGGCGTGGTGAATAAAAACACCGGTTTAAAAAGTCAGATATCACTCCTAATATCTGCCTGATAGGCGACTTTGCAAACACTATTGACTACAGCATGAGTTGTCATGATGCGGAAGAAAAGGAATCGATTAAACACCCTTTGTGTGAATGTCCTGCATTTTGTATACCAAGTAGACCAAGAGGAGCTACTTATCAATAAAGACGAACTAAACTGTTTTTATACATCTTTCTGTTTAATTTTTCACTATTTTCACATTTTTCATTATACTGTCGCGACTAGTTTTGATGCCGATGTTGATAAAAAATACCACCACCTAAAATAAGAATGAAAGAACAATAAATTGCATTACTTTTTACTATTGCTTTAACTTTTAAAAAGAGTAAAGTGCCCTTTTTTGGTATTTTGTATGATAATCCTATTGTAAGTTGAATATATTTTTCACTTTTTTTTGCGAAGTGCCATTAACATGCCAAGCGCATAGCCAAGACAAATGAACTCATACATAGCTCCCATATATATCTGTTGTCCGATTCGCACTGTCATGACCACCGGAAACTAAATTTTTACTCCGATTTACTTGAAATTTTGCACAGGTCGTAGAATTAACATTCTAACTATGCTTGCCGAGTTTGGTTGAAATCGGTTCAGATTTAGATATATCCCCATATATATCTTACGCCCGATATGCACTTATGTGGCTTCAGAAACCAGATTTTTTCTCTGATATTTGATAGTATCGTCAAGTGTGCCAAGTTTGATTTGAATGGGTTCAGATTTAGGTATAGCTCCCAAATAAACGTGCAATTGCAGGAATGCATTATTTTACCCGAGTTAGTGATGTTTAGTGCAAGTTTTTTGCGAATTTTGCTAAGCATCGGTCTAAATATAATATATCGTCGGAAAGGTATTTGAGAGAACTCTATTCTTATGTGATTATTACGAAATTTTTACTTTTTTGGAGCAAGGAACATTTTTTTCAAAAATTCCGATGTTTTGGGAATTAAATCTTTATAACTTTTGAACTAATTCTCATATCATTATTATTTTTATTGAGCTTTGTTTTAAGAAATATTGCTAAATACACGATTCCCAAAATTGGTATCAAACTCCCCAAAGGGGATATATGTTAAAAAAAACGTTATTTTTTGTAATTTGCATATTTCTCAGCTGTTTACTGGTAGGATGTTGAAACCTTTTACAGTTACTTAGTGAACATATGTGGCTTTTTGGAAAAGCGATCGGCTTAGCAATAGGTACTTTGCTAAATGGGAATTTTTGAAAACAAAATTTTTCTTTTTGAAAAATTTTCGATTTTGGGAGGAAAAGAACTCATATACTTGACTAAAATGACCGATAAAAGCTTAAAATGTATCCTTATTTGGTGTTCTATGAGAAACAAGTATAACAAGATTGGGAGAAATTAATAAAATATGTTACGACAGAAAGAATGCATGTGACTTTTTTCCAAAAAATGGTAAACATTCGGTATTTTTTTAAATTCCAATTTGTGGACTTTAAAACTTTTAATTTAATGCACATCCCTATGTTATGCAGTTAAGATGAAAAATTACGGATCCAAAACGGAACTTCTAGGTTCAAAATACTGACCCCACTTTGCCAAAATTTTGAAATAAAATACTTTGTGGGGCCCACATCTGGCGAACGGTAAAAGATAATTGCACACTTGTTTATAGAGCTTTATCCAGCAAAGAAAAATCGGTTCAAAATTGCGGAGTTGACAGTTAAAAAAAATTCATACCCCCTAAAGAAAACAACAACACAAAGGAAAAATTATGTTGATATATTTATCCATCCAAAAGTTGCAGAATTTTTTCCAACAGAGGCGATTTGGAACCAGTTGGCAAAATCTAATATCCTATAGTACTAACTATATGTGCACAAAATCGTCGAAATCGGTTCATATTTAGCTATAGCTCCGATTTTCCCAAATTTTGCCATAAATTCTTTATTTATCATCCGTTTACTCTTATCTTCTATCGTACTAACTATATGTGTAAAAAATCATGGAAATCGTTCAGATGTAGATATATATTCATCGGTCAATTTTGCAAAAATTGGTCATAATAGTCTTATTTATTAACAGATCGTACTCAAATTTAGCAAAAAGTAACCGTCTGTGGTGTCATCCAAACCTGCAAAATATCATCCAAATCGGTTGAGATTTAGATATAACTCCCCCACTCTTTATACCCACCACCATAGAATGGTGATGGGGGTATAATAAGTTTGTCATTCCGTTTCTAACACATCGAAATATCAATTTTCGACTATATAAAGTATATATATATATATATATATATATATATATATATATATATATATATATATATATATATATATATATATATATATATATATATATATATATATATATATATATATATATATATATATATATATATATATATATACTTTATATAGTCGAAAATTGATATTTCGATGTGTTAGAAACGGAATGACAAACTTATTATACCCCCATCACCATTCTATGGTGGTGGGTATAAAGAGTGGGGGAGTTATATCTAAATCTCAACCGATTTGGATGATATTTTGCAGGTTTGGATGACACCACAGACGGTTACTTTTTGCTAAATTTGAGTACGATCTGTTAATAAATAAGACTATTATGACCAATTTTTGCAAAATTGACCGATGAATATATATCTACATCTGAACGATTTCCATGATTTTTTACACATATAGTTAGTACGATAGAAGATAAGAGTAAACGGATGATAAATAAAGAATTTATGGCAAAATTTGGGAAAATCGGAGCTATAGCTAAATATGAACCGATTTCGACGATTTTGTGCACATATAGTTAGTACTATAGGATATTAGATTTTGCCAACTGGTTCCAAATCGCCTCTGTTGGAAAAAATTCTGCAACTTTTGGATGGATAAATATATCAACATAATTTTTCCTTTGTGTTGTTGTTTTCTTTAGGGGGTATGAATTTTTTTTAACTGTCAACTCCGCAATTTTGAACCGATTTTTTCTTTGCTGGATAAAGCTCTATAAACAAGTGTGCAATTATCTTTTACCGTTCGCCAGATGTGGGCCCCACAAAGTATTTTATTTCAAAATTTTGGCAAAGTGGGGTCAGTATTTTGAACCTAGAAGTTCCGTTTTGGATCCGTAATTTTTCATCTGAACTGCATAACATAGGGATGTGCATTAAATTAAAAGTTTTAAAGTCCACAAATTGGAATTTAAAAAAATACCGAATGTTTACCATTTTTTGGAAAAAAGTCACATGCATTCTTTCTGTCGTAACATATTTTATTAATTTCTCCCAATCTTGTTATACTTGTTTCTCATAGAACACCAAATAAGGATACATTTTAAGCTTTTATCGGTCATTTTAGTCAAGTATATGAGTTCTTTTCCTCCCAAAATCGAAAATTTTTCAAAAAGAAAAATTTTGTTTTCAAAAATTCCCATTTAGCAAAGTACCTATTGCTAAGCCGATCGCTTTTCCAAAAAGCCACATATGTTCACTAAGTAACTGTAAAAGGTTTCAACATCCTACCAGTAAACAGCTGAGAAATATGCAAATTACAAAAAATAACGTTTTTTTTAACATATATCCCCTTTGGGGAGTTTGATACCAATTTTGGGAATCGTGTATTTAGCAATATTTCTTAAAACAAAGCTCAATAAAAATAATAATGATATGAGAATTAGTTCAAAAGTTATAAAGATTTAATTCCCAAAACATCGGAATTTTTGAAAAAAAATGTTCCTTGCTCCAAAAAAGTAAAAATTTCGTAATAATCACATAAGAATAGAGTTCTCTCAAATACCTTTCCGACGATATATTATATTTAGACCGATGCTTAGCAAAATTCGCAAAAAACTTGCACTAAACATCACTAACTCGGGTAAAATAATGCATTCCTGCAATTGCACGTTTATTTGGGAGCTATACCTAAATCTGAACCCATTCAAATCAAACTTGGCACACTTGACGATACTATCAAATATCAGAGAAAAAATCTGGTTTCTGAAGCCACATAAGTGCATATCGGGCGTAAGATATATATGGGGGATATATCTAAATCTGAACCGATTTCAACCAAACTCGGCAAGCATAGTTAGAATGTTAATTCTACGACCTGTGCAAAATTTCAAGTAAATCGGAGTAAAAATTTAGTTTCCGGTGGTCATGACAGTGCGAATCGGACAACAGATATATATGGGAGCTATGTATGAGTTCATTTGTCTTGGCTATGCGCTTGGCATGTTAATGGCACTTCGCAAAAAAAAGTGAAAAATATATTCAACTTACAATAGGATTATCATACAAAATACCAAAAAAGGGCACTTTACTCTTTTTAAAAGTTAAAGCAATAGTAAAAAGTAATGCAATTTATTGTTCTTTCATTCTTATTTTAGGTGGTGGTATTTTTTATCAACATCGGCATCAAAACTAGTCGCGACAGTATAATGAAAAATGTGAAAATAGTGAAAAATTAAACAGAAAGATGTATAAAAACAGTTTAGTTCGTCTTTATTGATAAGTAGCTCCTCTTGGTCTACTTGGTATACAAAATGCAGGACATTCACACAAAGGGTGTTTAATCGATTCCTTTTCTTCCGCATCATGACAACTCATGCTGTAGTCAATAGTGTTTGCAAAGTCGCCTATCAGGCAGATATTAGGAGTGATATCTGACTTTTTAAACCGGTGTTTTTATTCACCACGCCTCGCTGTTGGGAATTAGAGTTTCAAACTTTTTGTCGAAAAGTGGTTTCCCAGAGTGTAATCCACTACGTTAGGTACATCTGGCGTTTTTTCTGACCATTGCGATTGTTCACGCAACCGTACAGCTGTTGTTGCTGCTGACTGTTTGGCTGATATGTATGTCTAAAGGTAACAGATGCAGTATGACATTAAGTGAATCTGTTCTTGTCTTACTGAATGCGCCAGAGATACACAAGCACGCCTTGCGCCTAAGCTTGTCGTATGCTGAAGTGCCGGCCACCAGACTGCAACACCATATAGCATTATAGGTCTAACCACTGCCGTGTGTAGCCAATGCACAATTTTCGGTTATAGTCACCACCTTTTTCCTATTGCCTTTTTGCACGCTGTTCAGGTTGACAACCTATTATTTGTAAGTTTGAATGAATTGTAAAATACACCCCTGAATTATAAAGATATCTGAAAAATGACATTTAACTTAACGAAAATTTCACTCTCACTTACTCTCTCTCTCATATACCCGAAGGTACGAATACCCCCGGCAATAAATTAAACTTTAATTTATTATTTAAAAACCAAAATTTAATTGAGTTTTTATTTGTTTTTCCCACTCATTGATAAATTATATTATTCAATTCCTCGTCTTTTCATTGGTCCTTCGAGCCGGATAAAACCGCCCGAGATTTAAAATAAAATAATTTATAAATGAGCTTCTCTTTTTAGAGCCCGAAAATCCAATGGATATATTTGGTAGTTTTACCCCCAAAACTATTGGCTATCACCATTGTTTTCCCCTATAAAATCCATCACACCAAGGTAGAGTTGTTGCTATTTATTAGTGGTGAAAATAAAGTAAACAAAAGTGCAAGAATAACAATAAAATAAACGAAATAACAAATACAAAGTCACTCTTTCGTTTGCCTATGTGTTGTTGTTGTATCTTTATTTGCCCATAAGCTTTGGTTTCTAACCAAAGACAATAAACTGTATGAAGATAGGAAACAAAGACAATAAACTTAAGGAAGATAGGAAATTGGCTAGGTTAGGTTAGGTTAGGTTAAAGTGGCAGCCCGATTAAGATTCAGGCTCACTTAGACTATTCAGTCCATTGTGATACCACATTTAACTAAAAGTACCTATTACATATGGGCACTTCTAGTTTTAACCGCTAAACCTTCTCGATTATTTTTCTTCGCTGAAACAACCAGATTGTTCCAAAAACATTAGCAGACTGCTTAAGTTAACGTTTTCCAGATCCGCCAGTAATCTGAAGCTATATGCTCCTAAAAGTTGCTTGCGCTTTACACAAAATGCAGGACACTCACACAAGAGGTGTTTAATTGATTCTTTTTCCTCCGCATCATGACAGCTCATACAATAGTCATTATACTTTGCGCCAATAGTTTTTGCAAAATCAGGCAGCGACCCGTTATAGCAGATATCAGGAGTGATATCTGCACGCTCACAAAAAATCGCTTCTGTAACATATACTCCCAAACATATTTTGCTTCAAGCATATACATTTTTGGGTATTGCCCAAACATTTATATGTTTGATCTCTTCCAATATATAATATGTTTGAAAGCATATTGGTCTAAACAATATATGTTTGGGTAGTCTAAGTTCCAAACATTTTGTATTTTTGCATCCAAATTCATTAATGTTGTCTTCCAAAAAACAATATGTTATTATGTGACCATATAATATGTTTGGAAGCATTTTGCAACCAAAAATATTATATGCTTAAAAAAGTTCTCCAAAACAATATTGTGCTCAAAATTTTATTTATTTATTTATATATTTACAATCAAAATGAATTATGAAAATAAACAGGTAATATAGGTGCTAACAACATAGGTTTTCAACCTGAATGCTCAAAATTTTGTTTCTGCCCAATTGTATATTCCCCCACATCTTTCTCACTTCCACGAGATTTTTTAGTTCTTAGCACCTTTTTCTGTAATACAAACATTGTAGAAGAAATTATTCAATTTTTTTTTATTTTATTTTACCTTTTGCCGGACGGGGATTCGAACAGCGGACCACACAGTTTGTAAGGATCAAAGAAGTAGCTGATCAATTGCCCAAGGAAAAATAAAATGTTAATTTTGTAATAACAAGCAACAATCACCAACTTCATTCAATATCGCTCCCTGTTAAATAGCGCTCCAAGCTACTAAACACATATATGTTAATAGGCTATTTCTAAATTAATATATGTTTGCATTCAAGCATATTATATTTACAAACATTTTATGTCCCAAGCATAATATGTTCTAACATATTAACATATATGTCCCAAACATGTTATGCTAGTTTATGAACATTATATGCTTGCACTCAAAAATATTGTGTTTAAAAATTTGTGTTCCAAACATATAATGTTTATAGCCAAACATATGAAAAACAGTCTTTTTCAACCGTGTGACGTCTCGAGAACATTAGCATATCTATTGTGCGGTTTAAGTTGAAATGGGGCCATATTTGCTTGGTGTCGTTACAACCCTTGCAATTCTCCCATCGAACATTTGCCATCATAACAGCCTTCTCACGCAGGAAATTGGCTAGTGAGGAGATCAAACCATTTACCGTGTTAAGCGAATATTGTTGGCCTAAACGGCACGATATCGGCGAAGTCTACTAATGTTTGTAGGATCTCTTTGTGCTCCCCTATTGACCCGACTTTAGAGTTGTCGACAGATGCGTATGTTGTTGACAAGTTGACTGATCGTTTGGCAACTTATTCAGTGTTACAGCTATTAGATGCAAACCTGCCCGAGATCACGATGTGTGATATAAAATGTTCTCATATGGACCTTTTTCTAGCAGGTGACATATATTCTCGGATAATGCATACTGATGTTCATAAGCACCCTAATGGTGATCTTATTGCCCAGAAATCAGTTTTCGGTTGGATCGTGACTGGCAAAGTCACCCAAACCATACACGCAAAGAAAAAAACGTTTGGAAAACGTATACCGAAAACGTGTTTCTTTTGTTAGAGTTTTTTGAATTGCTTCGAAAAGTATACACTTTTTTCAAAGCTTCTCTAAGTGGTTTCACTGCAATGTGGAACGCCGTTCGGACTCGGCTATAAAAAGGAGGTCCCTTGTCATTGAGCTTAACATTTCTGACTTTAGGGCTTTAATAAGACACATTGTACAGTTCATAGTAAAAATTTAATATATTTTTTTCGGATTCTTCCGACCATATCTGGAATATATGTAAAAAAAAAAACTTTGGTCGAAGCAGGGATCGAACCCACGACCCTTGGCATACAAGTCGGGCGTAGCAACCACTGCTCCACGGTGCCCAACTAAATGTATTTTTCTGTTAAATAAACTTTGTTTAATCGGCTCGTGGGCGCCGCAAGCTATGCTATATAAATATAACTTATATGGGTAATTGTCTATTGATGACAATAACGGCTACATGGCTCAGTAGATAGTGTGTTGGCTTACAAATTGCATGGTCCGCGGTTCGATTCTCCGTCCAGGCGAAAGGTAAAAAAAAAAATTTTAATATATAAAATCATATAATTTCTTCTACATTGTTTGCGTTACAGAAAAGGGTGCTAAGAACTAAAAAACTTCGCGGAAGTGAGAAATATGTGAGGGAAAATGCAATTAGCCCAAAAAAAAACATTTTTTGAGTTAGTCTTTATGAAATTGTTTTTACATCCTGGAAAAGAACAAATGTTTATCACAAAAGGTATATTCTTTTCTTCCAAATACACTTCCTTTCAACGACAGGCAAATGAGAAGCGAACTTTGTTTGTCTAAAATCTCGTTTGGGAGGAAAGAATTATTTTTTTGCGTGTACATTTTACAACCACATGTAGTTGAATGATTAGCTTGCTAGGTTGTGGGAAATCGAAGATGTACCAAAAGTATGCACTATGTCAGAAGAGGATAGATGGTGTGAACGACTTATCGTAATGATATATATATATATATATATATATATATATATATATATATATATATATATATATATATATATATATATATATATATATATATATATATATATATATATATATATATATATATATATATATATATATATATATATATATATATATATATATATATATATATATATATATATATATATATATATATATATATATATATATATATATATATATATATATATATATATATATATGGACAAACTTCATAGTTTGCCAAACATTTTTATGAATTTTTATAACTTGTATATCCTGAGTTGTTATGAATTTGAATTGTATAATAATGAATTTGATTATATTGTAATTATCGAGTTTTATGAACTTCTCTATTTTGAATTGCTATTACTAAAAGGTCGCTGAATTGATATCGATAACGCCTATTGTGAATAGTAGCTTCATAAAATTTAGTACAATAAGCTATCCATTCCTTAAAATCCTTACTTTCTTTCACTTCTTCTCTAACTACCCGACGGTAAGCATTGTATTTCTCTTCCGCTGATTTCTCTTCTCTACCTTTTCCCCTACATTATATTTATAAATAAATATTGTTAATTGTACATTGAAAACTGAAACCTCCACTTGTTATTTTTTGTTCCTTTTCCGGTTGGGTTTCACTCCATCAAACGCTTTGTTTATTATTTCTCATTACTTTGAGAAATAATAAACCCAAGCACACACACACACACACAACCTTATACAGTCCACTCATCTCATACAGGGGATTTCTTGTAAAACTTCTCCACTGTCATCTGTCACAATCCCCCCAAACACCTGTGCATGGTCCTCCGCAGCCGTTCATTGGAAACAGCATAACATAATCCACATATCATCCACAACAAAGTAAAAATTCCCATCTCTCTATCTACTCAGTTACAAAACCGCCGGTAAGTGATATACGTCACAAATCTGTATTAAAACAATAAAAAAACGTATGCAAACACAAAAGAAAAACTGGGAAAATACGCGAGTGAAAAAGTGTTAAAAAAGAACATAAATGATGTTAAAAATCGCTTAAAATCGGGTAAAAAATCGTGTTAAATTCTGCTAAAATACTTGTAGAAACTGTTTAAAATTTGTTAAAACAGAAAACTCGGTAAGAAAGGTAAAAAAAAAAATCTGTAAAACTTTATTATAAATGATTAGATCGGGAAAAGATCGTTAAAAATCGTGTAAAATGTGTGTAAAAGTGGAGAAAAAGCGATAAAATATACATGAAATTTGGTAAAAATTACGGAAAGTAAATGTAAATATGTTAAAAAGCGTATGAAATTACCTAAAATATTTTTCTACGTGCTGATTTAATGTGGCTGAATCAGTAAAATTTGTTGAAAAATCGTTCTAAAAATTGAAAAGCTTTCCCAATAACCAAAGGTAAAAAAAAAATCAAAAAAACCGCAATAAATTTTGTGTTTGCAAACGTATGTAGGTACATATATACGTATATTTTAACTAAAAGTGCAGTGCAAATCAAAATTACAAAAACAAATTGGTGCAAATTGGTGTAAAAAGTGTGAAAAAAGTGTGACTTGACTTCTTGAAATTTTAGGACAGAAATTTTACCGATTGAATTCTGTCTAAAAGTATCGATTGGAAGTCGAATTTATCAATTGCATCGCATTACATAAAGAACGCAACTTTGGAATTTGTGGAAACACAATTAAAATTGTTTGAATTATATTTTCATTAGCTCAAATCAATTAAAATTGATTGATTATTTTTCTTTTCGCATATTTATCTTTTCAATTGATCTTTTGAACAATAAACTACTATATTTTCGCAACATTTGCAAATCCCGCTTATTAGTTTATTAGTTCTGGAGATAAATTTTCGCATAAAACACAACTAAAACGGTTAGAGGTTACCCACAAAACTTCATATTTGCAATTCCAAAAACCCATATATTTTTTCTCGCTATATTTCTGCAATTCCAATTCATTAATTTGATAAATTCAATAAAAGATTTCTCGTTTTCAATCTATAAATTTCTGATACATTTTTAACGACAATGAATCCTACAAACAATCCTAACGACCCTTCATCAGGTCCTGCTGGATCAAATGCTTCCTCCAATGCTAACGCGGCAGCGGCTGCATCTCCCGCATATGATAGATTTCTTTTTGATTGCGAGTATTTAATACTTTTTTGTACGCAATTCGAACAATGCGATATTAGAGACCAAACGGACTCTGTATTGGAAGTTAAATTGGAAGACTTGGAGAAAAGATGGCAACAACTTCAGACTTCATATCAAAATATAATGCTATCGCCGAGTTCCACCGATCCGAAGGATATTAAAGCTAATGCAAAAATAAATTTCAATGCCAGTTCTGAGGCATATTACACCGCAAGGTCTCAAATCTTAGATATTCTCCGAATATCTGGAGGCCAGGCACGTCAAAATGCCAGACATAGCCTAGTTCCTGAATATATACCTCAGAATCAGAATTCTATTCCCGCTTCTTCTCATAACACTAACGACAGTTATATAAAAGTTCCTCCGTGCGATACCGAGGTGTTTAAAGGTGGTTACGAGGAGTGGCCCTCGTTCCGTGATATGTTCACGGCAGTTTATGTAAATCATCCAAAATTAACCCCCGCTCAAAAACTTTATCATTTACGCAATAAGACCAGGGGCCCAGCTGGGGCTATAGTCAAGCGTTACACTTTGTGCGATGAAAATTTTAATATGGCATGGAGCGCACTTAAAGCTCGTTACGAGAATAAACGTGTTTTAGTTGATAATCAATTAAAAATTCTTTTCAATATACCTGTGGCAAATGTTGAAAACAGCGAA
Organism: Haematobia irritans; assembly: GCF_050003625.1. Taxonomy (NCBI): domain Eukaryota; kingdom Metazoa; phylum Arthropoda; class Insecta; order Diptera; family Muscidae; genus Haematobia; species Haematobia irritans. The sequence continues at coordinate 87,781,633 of NC_134398.1, forward strand.
TCAATTCAAAAAATTCAGTCCACGGTCAATGATTGTTTATGTACTCTTCGATCTCTTAACGTCGATGTTGACGGATGGGATCCCATTCTCATTTATTTAATTTCCACAAAATTACCAGATGAAACTCTCTCTTTATGGGAACAATTCCTCAGATCACATCGAGATCTGCCTACGTGGAATCAACTGGACGAATTTTTGATAAATATATTCGAAGTTGTAGAACGCATCTCGAGCATAAAGTGCACAAAGCAGCAAAATAATGTTACACATCAAAATTCAAATAAATATGATCAACGCAATCCCATCTCATCTCAGGGCTCTGGCAAAATACAAACATATCTCTCTCAAGAAAAACTCACAGCTACTTGTTTACTTTGTGAAACCAACCATTCTTTACGAACGTGTCCGAAATTTCGTCAACTTACTGCACAACAGCGTGTAGACTTTGTCTATAAAAATAAGATTTGCAGTAACTGCTTATCAAGTTCCCATCTCAAACCTAATTGTAAAAGTACAAACACTTGTATAATTTGTCACAAACCGCACCACAGTTTGATTCATATACGAACTAAATACAACGAAAATACAAGTGAAAATTCAAATACTCAAGAAAATAGAAGCGAAAGCCAGAATCATCAAAAGCCCAATACACACAATTTATCCTCACAGAAGGAACAACCATCTACATCAAAGCAAGATAATTCTTCTCATATCCAAGCCAACTTTTCATCGAATAATGATATGATTTTACTCCGAACTGCATTAGTGCAGATTGAACATAATGGAGAATTGTTCACGATTAGAGCTCTTATAGATCCGGGTTCTCAACGAACATTTATTTCAAAACGAATTCAAACCCGTTTACAACTTCCGACTACTAAGTCAAATTTTGAAATATCTGGAATTGGTGGCCAGCGTCAAACATCTGACAAACAATGTCAATTGTCCATAGTGTCAAAGAAACATGAAATACGATTCTCAGTTTCTGCCATTGTTTTGCCGCAAGTGACAAAACGTCTTCCTGCCGTTTCGTTTGAAATACCAAATAATTCAGAATTGGAAAATTTAGAGTTGGCAGATCCATATTTCAACAAATCTTCACAAATTGATTTGGTTCTGGGTAATGATTCCGAACGTTTTATTAATATTGAAGGAATCAAGAAAAATATTTGTGGCGAAACTTCAGCCTATAATACGATATTTGGCTGGGTTCTCAGTGGTCCAATGCGGACTGAAACAATACATTCATTCTCCGTAAATGTTCATGAATTCGAAGAATCTTCTATCAACGAAATGCTAAGAAAATTTTGGGAACAAGAAGAAGTTCCTACATCCCATCTCGTCTCAGCTGCTGATGCGTTCTGTGAAGAATATTACAGAAAAACTACAACTCGTTTACCCAATGGTCGTTACATGGTACGACTTCCTTTTAAGGAAGAATTTTCTGATTCATTGTACTTGGGTCCTTCTAGATTTATGGCTTTGGCTCAGTACAATCGTATGGAACGAAACCTTTCCAAAGATTCTGAATTAAAAACACAGTACCATGATGTTCTGAACGAATATATAGCGCTTGATCACGCAGAAGAAACGTCTTCTCGCGAAATTTCCTTTGATGATAAATTTCATTCATTTTACTTGCCACATCACGCTGTGGTACGACCAGAACATAAGTCCACAAAGGTTCGAATTGTTTTTAATGCGTCCCGAAAAACGAAATCAGGCTATTCTCTTAACGATATATTACACACCGGTCCCACATTACAATCTGATCTAACTTCTGTTATTCTAAATTGGCGGAAATATCAGTATGTTTTCTGCGGGGATATTCAAAAAATGTACAGACAGATTCTTGTACACCCCCATGATAGACCGTATCAACGAATTTTATTCAAACCCTCCGATAATAACTCTATTAAAGATTATCAACTCAAAACAGTAACTTTTGGTATTAATTGCGCGCCATTCCTTGCTATACGTACTCTTTTGCAACTGGCATCTGATGTCCAAGCAACTCATCCCACAGTAGCTCGAATACTTAAACACGAAACATACGTTGACGACATTTTATCGGGCGGGTTTTCTATTCAGGAAGCTTTGAAGGCTCGAAATGATCTAATTGATATTTTAAAGAATGCCGGTTTTCCTCTGAAGAAGATCATTGCTAATGATCCACAATTACTCGCTCATATTCCGCCTCAAGACTTATACGATTCTGAATTTTTACGCTTCCATGAGTCAAGTTCTACAAAAACCTTGGGTATAAAGTGGAACGCGTTGTCAGATTCGTTTACTTACTCAATAAATCCAATACAATCTGAACAGACTATGACGAAAAGAATGGTTTTATCGTCCATTGCCCAATTATTTGATCCCGCGGGATGGATTGCGCCGGTTATTATTCGGGCAAAAATATTAATGCAACAATTGTGGCTAGAAGGAATTGGATGGGATGACAATCTTGGTCCAGAGTCACAAGCTACTTGGAATAGACTCGTATTCGATTTCCCTCACATTAATTCTATCTCTATACCAAGATGGATTCAATGTTGTCCTACTGATACTTTGGAAATCCACGGGTTTTCAGATTCGTCTCAAGCTGCATATTGTGCATGTGTTTATTTGCGATGCCAGACTGATAAATCAGTTGTGTTTTCTAATTTACTGGTTGCTAAAAGCAAAGTCGCTCCTCTCAAACCTGTATGTTTGCCAAGATTGGAACTTAATGGTGCATTTCTTTTAGCTAAACTCGTCAATTATGTCACTTCGACCTTTGATTTCAAAATAAGCTCCATTACTTTATGGACTGACTCTTCAATTGTCCTTGGTTGGCTTTCGAAACCACCTTGGACCTGGGAGACGTACATTGCGAATAGGACCTCACAAATTCACGAGTTAGTTCCTGGTAGCAATTGGCGACATGTCCCAACTCAGGATAATCCAGCAGATCTCGGTACTAGGGGTTGCCGACCTCAAGATTTAACACCCAATTCTTTATGGTTTAATGGTCCAAAATGGCTAACTCAACCACACTCAACGTGGCCTAAAGGAAATCCATTGGTTGCACCAGAATTAGGAAAGCGAGTAAATGTGCAAACTTATCATAGTACAAATGACGATAATGATATTTTACTCCGATTTTCGTCTTACAATCGCGCATTGCGAGTTATATCCTACATGTTTCGTTTTTATAACAATTGCCTAAGTCGACGGAGATCGACAATAAAAATGTCGAATCCATTTCTTACTCATAAAGAAGTTGCATTTGTTAAGTCACGTTTAATTATATTGTCGCAAAAGAAATTTTACCCTGATGAATATTTTAATCTTCTTGAATCGAAACCAATTAATGATAAAAGCAAATTAAAATGTTTGAATCCATTTCTTTCTCATGAAAATATAATGCGGGTGAATGGAAGACTCGCCGATTCATCGCTGCCATACAACGAGCGATTTCCTATTATTCTCTCGGGGAACTCACGTTTCAGTCACTTATACTTATTAAATTTGCATCAATTATTAGCTCATGCCGATTGTACACTTATGTGCAGAATGGTACAGACTGAATTTTATATATCCCGTTTAAAACCGCGAGTAAAGGCTATAATTCACAAATGCCGAACATGTGTTATATTTAAACAAAAGTCTTGTAGCCAGATAATGGCTCCCCTTCCATCTGTGCGATGTGAACTATCCCCTCCTTTCAATATCACCGGGGTCGATTTCGCAGGGCCTTTTGAGCTGAAAAGTTCCACTCTAAAAAGGGCTCCAATAATAAAAAGCTACGTTTCAATTTTCGTTTGTTTCACCACGAAAGCTATCCACTTAGAACCCTGTTCAGAATTATCGTCTCTAGCCTTTGAGGCTGCATTTACACGATTCGTCGGGAGGCGGGGGCTACCCCATAGGGTTGTTTCCGATAATGGAAGAAATTTTATTGGTGCAAGCCGAAAATTATTAAAAGAATTTTCTGCTTTTGTTAAATCCACCGCCAGTGACATATCTCAAAAATATTCAACCCATGGCTTTGAGTGGCAATTTATCCCACCGCATGCCCCGCATATGGGCGGATTATGGGAATCGGCAGTGAAAAGTTTTAAACATCATTTTAAAAGAATTGCTGGTGCCCATAAATTCACGTTCGAACAATTTGCTACAATTCTCGCTAGGATTGAAGGAATCCTAAATTCACGTCCCATATCTGCCGTTTCTGAAGATCCATCAAATTTGACAGCTCTTACTCCGGGTCACTTTTTAAAAGGATCACCAATTATGTCTTTCCCTGAAACCCCATCTCAAAACTTATCTCTTCTCAATAGATGGACAAAGTTAAAGGCTCTGCACCATCAATTTGCTATTAGATGGAAAGAGGATTATCTAAAATCTCTACACAAACGATATAAGTGGAAAAATTCAGGTCCCAATTTAAAGATTGGCGATTTGGTTGTCGTAATGGACGATTTGTTACCACCTAGCGACTGGCGCTTGGGTAGAATCGTAAATACTCATCATGGTTCCGACAATAATATTCGAGTTGCGGATATCAAAGTTGCTTCTGGAATTATCACTCGTCCCATCGTGAAATTATGTTACTTACCGCTCTTAGACCAAACCTCTCCTGAATCAACCTCTTAAATCTTACCTTTTCACATTCCTTCCTCTCATATAATCATTTCATGCATCACCCTTCCCATTATCCCATACTAAAGTCCTTTCCATTTACAGATTACTAACTCAAAATGTCCCACCATCAAGTTTATGACTGCGGCATCTGCAAGGAAAGACATTCTTTGCGGGATTGCCCAATTTTTATAATGATGCCTGTGGCGGATAGAAGGGTGACGGTTCGGACATATAATTACTGTATGAACTGTCTGGCAAAAAGCCACACAGTAGAACGGTGCAGTTCACCAGCGACCTGCCGGAAGTGTGGCTACCAGCATCACACTATGCTGCATCCACAAATAGCGAGGACGCCATCCGCAACTTCACCAGCTTACTACACGCCTAGGGAAAGGAACCCGACGACACGCCAAACACCATCAAGAAACAATACCACTAGAAGACGAGTAATAATCACGGGAAGACACAACAATACAACTACACAACAAACAAGAAGGCCCATCAGGTGGTTCACGAAGAACCCAATACCGCAGGCACCAACTACAACAAGAAGACAGCCACGACAACCCACATCACAACATGCTCACACCAACAGCAAAATTAAGAAGAGACGCTCCAACCAACGTCCCAAGCGTAACCAACACATTCTGGCCGAAGCTATAAGGTCCATTGCAACCGTGCTTTGCAAATCGAATTTTGCATAAGTGCAAGGCCGGGGGCATGGACAAACTTCATAGTTTGCCAAACATTTTTATGAATTTTTATAACTTGTATATCCTGAGTTGTTATGAATTTGAATTGTATAATAATGAATTTGATTATATTGTAATTATCGAGTTTTATGAACTTCTCTATTTTGAATTGCTATTACTAAAAGGTCGCTGAATTGATATCGATAACGCCTATTGTGAATAGTAGCTTCATAAAATTTAGTACAATAAGCTATCCATTCCTTAAAATCCTTACTTTCTTTCACTTCTTCTCTAACTACCCGACGGTAAGCATTGTATTTCTCTTCCGCTGATTTCTCTTCTCTACCTTTTCCCCTACATTATATTTATAAATAAATATTGTTAATTGTACATTGAAAACTGAAACCTCCACTTGTTATTTTTTGTTCCTTTTCCGGTTGGGTTTCACTCCATCAAACGCTTTGTTTATTATTTCTCATTACTTTGAGAAATAATAAACCCAAGCACACACACACACACACACAACCTTATACAGTCCACTCATCTCATACAGGGGATTTCTTGTAAAACTTCTCCACTGTCATCTGTCACAATCCCCCCAAACACCTGTTCAATATATATATATATATATATATATATATATATATATATATATATATATATATATATATATATATATATATATATATATATATATATACGGATGAAAAAGACTGTTTTTCATATGTTTCGCTATAAACATTATATGTTTGGAACACAAATTTTTAAACACAATATTTTTGAGTGCAAGCATATAATGTTCATAAACTAGCATAACATGTTTGGGACATATATGTTAATATGTTAGAACATATTATGTTTGGGACATAAAATGTTTGTAAATATAATATGCTTGGATGCAAACATATATTAGAAATAGCCTATAAACATATATGTGTTTAGTAGCTTGGAGCGCTATTTAACAGATAGATATATATTCATCGGTCAATTTTGCAAAAATTGGTCATAATAGTCTTATTTATTAACAGATCGTACTCAAATTTAGCAAAAAGTAACCGTCTGTGGTGTCATCCAAACCTGCAAAATATCATCCAAATCGGTTGAGATTTAGATATAACTCCCCCACTCTTTATACCCACCACCATAGAATGGTGATGGGGGTATAATAAGTTTGTCATTCCGTTTCTAACACATCGAAATATCAATTTTCGACTATATAAAGTATATATATATATATATATATATATATATATATATATATATATATATATATATATATATATATATATATATATATATATATATATATATATATATATATATATATATATATATATATATATATATATATATATATATATATATATATATATATATATATATATATATATATATATATATATATATATATATATATATATTCTAAGACGATATATGCATGTCCGTCTGTCTGTCTGTTGTAATCACGCTGCAGCTTTCAATAAAGGCGCTTTCATCCTGAAATTTGGCACAGATTCATTTTTTGTTTGCAGGCAGGTCAAGTTCGAAGATGGGCTATATCGTTCCAAGTTTTCATAGTCCCGACCTCCCGATTTGGGGTCTTGGGCTTATAAAAACCGTAGTTTTATCCAATTTGACTGAAATTGGAATTCTGGAGGTATTCTAGGACTATAAATAGGTGTGGCGAAAATGGGGCGCATGGTCCATCTTTTGGTATAGCCCCATTTACTTCTTGGGTTTCTAGAAACTGTATTTACTATCCGAGTTGCCTGAAATTGAAAATCTAGAGGTATTCTACACTCACAGAAAAAACATGTTTGGACATGGTTGCCGCATCCATTTAATGCTTATATAGAGTATGTAATTGTCGCGAAAACCATGTATTTTGTCTTTGTAAAAATAGTTTTCGAGCGGAGAAAAAAGTAAGGTGGCAATAAACATTTAAATGGCGCAAACATGTTCTATTATTTAAATGATAGAATTTGAGACCATTACATGGTCGGGAAAATCATGTACATGACCATTCATTTTTTTTACTTTTTTGCAGGGAAAAAAGTATTTTTATAGGTTAAGTATAGACATGTCTAGAACCATTACATGGCCATAAAGACCATTTACATTTTTTTCGTGACCATTTAATTTTTTAAATTTTTTGCAGCGAAAAGAATTTTATAAAAACATTGAACAGGTACACACGATTTTCATTTTGCGCGTCAGTCGTGTGTTGTTTATTTCTTGGAATGGACGGAGAATACGGATTTACTGTTTTGTGTTAATTTATTTATTCAGAAGGGGCACGTGGTTTTATGTGAAGACAAAAAAGGAAAGTGTAATTGAAAAAATGTACCTGTTTTTTGTTCTGCATTTTGCTATATGGTATCATTTATTTTTATTTGCAGTTACATGATGTCTGCGTTTGTACATTTGATGGACACGATGTAAATATGGAATAATTACTTATTGTTGAAATTGAAATAAAATAGAGTGTGTAAAAATATATGATGTTTGCTTGAACGGCATTATAAATACAAATAAACAATGGATTCGTTTATAAATAAATAAAAAATAATTAAAGTTAATTTTGTGTTTTCTTTTCTCAAGTGGCGTACTTTTTTCGACGACGAAAAAAGTTTTTTCATAAAGATCAAAACATTTTAGGTTGTGACCCTGTTCTTTTAACTGGAAGAAAAACATTTTTGATGAATACAATAACATTTTAAATCGTAACCATTGTCTTTTGATTCAAACAAAATTCTTTTTATCAATATAATGACATTTTAGATGAGGACAATTATATTTTTATTAGAGCCATGTTCACTGAGCCAACATGGTTGCAGGTGAAAATGTTACATGGTCGCCGCAAAAATAGCTCCTATCATATTATTTTGCCGATGGTATTTTTGGGCTTCTAGAAACCGTAGTTTTCATCCGATTTTGCTGAAATTGGAAATTTAGAGGTAGTTTAAGACCACAAATAGATGTGTCGAAAATGGTGTGTATCGGTTTATGTTTTGGTATAGCCCCCATATAGACCGATTTTCCGATTTTATTTCTTGGGCTTCTAGAAACTGTATTTACTATCCATTTACCTGAAATTGAAAATCTAGAGGTATTTTAGAACCATAAGTTGGTGTGTCGCAAATGGGGTGTATCGGTCGATGTTTTGGTGTAGGCCCCATATAGACCGATCTCCCGACTTTTCTTCTTGGTCTTCTAAAATCCGTAGTTTTTATCCAATTTCCCTGAAATTGTAACTCTGGAGGTATTTTAGGACCGTCAAAAGGTTTGACGAAAAAGGTGCTTATCGGTCTATGTCGGGGTATAGCCCCCATATAGACTGATCTCCCGACTATTCGTAGTTTTTACCCAATTTTTCTGTAATTGGTGTTCTAGAGGTATGTGAGGACCATTAAGAGGTTGTCGAATATGGTGAGTATTGGTTCGTGTTTTGGTATAGCCCCCATATAGACTTACTTCCCGAATTTATTTCTAGGACTCTTAGAATCCGGCTGACCTCAAAAAGGTCAGCTGAATATGGTGTGTATCGACCCATGTTTCGGTATATCCCCCACATAGACCGATCTCCCGATTTAACTCCTTGGGCTTCTAGAAACCATAGTTTTTATCCGATTTGCTCGAAAATGTAAATATACTGGTATTGTAGACTCTCAAAAATCTGTATCGCATTTATTTTTACCAGTTATTTTGGTAAGGTATCGATATAGACCGATTTCTCTTCTTGATGGTACACCCATAGAAAAAATATTTTCCTCCGGAATGAAATTTTTAGACAAACGAAATTCCTCTTTTGTATAAAGTATTTTCGTTTAGAGGAAATTAATCTGAATGTTTAATAAGCTATTCAACGATTGTCTCTAAAACTTGTGTCAAAAGGAAACTTTGCTTGTCTAAAATTTCGTTCCTCAGAAAAAAAAAAACTCTTCTTTCTCTACAACTCAAACAAAATTGGTTCTTATAAATCCAGAATCTGATCTAGTCTTCATAGGTAGAATCTTTAAATTTATCTTCGGGAAGCGTACAAAGTAAACTATTATATTTGATTCATGGTGGTTGGTACACTGTTAGAAAAATATGTTTTTCATATGTTCCGATATAAACAAAATGTGTTTCGGGCACGATTTTAAACCACAATATATTTAAGTGCGAACATGTAATTTTCCTAAACTAACACTAAATGTTTGGGACATCTATGTTAATATGTTAGAATATATTATGATTGGGGCATGAATGTTTCATAAAAATCATATGTGTGAATACAAACATATATAAATTTACAAATTTCAACTAAACATACATATGTTGTGATATTTTATTCAAAGCGACAGAGAGAGTATAGAGAGAAATAGAGATGGAAACCGGGAGAGTTGACGAAAGATATCAATATAACACAGCAAAAGAGTCAAAAGAGAACAATTTCTGTGAAACCGCTTGTATGTTGTTTCGGAAAACTGTTTTATGATAAGGCCAAAAATTTGGTATGTTTAAGTCTAAATATTATTTAATTTGAATAAAGAGAATATACATTCTGAACCAAGAGAATAGACATTTGAAAGACAAACAGCTTAAGTTTTCGCCTTGAGAGCAGCATTTTATGTATGTGTGGACATGTGTTTTGTTTATCATTTTGGCATTATTTTTTTCTTGGTTCGTTAAAAGAAATCAGGGGTCTTCATAAAAATAACGAAAGGACACTATACTCTTTTTAGAGTTGGGACGGTAAAATGAAATAAGGAGGAAATAGTGAAAAATTACACAGTAAAATGTAAAAAAACAAAGTTTAGTTTCTCTTTATTAAAAAGTAGTCCACGAGAAGTTGACGGACACCATCAAATATAAAAGCGGGCATTAAGTTCGACTTTTACAGCTAAAACAATTTAAAAAGTTTATTTTCTTTAAAATGAATTATTAAAGAAAAATAAAAGGAATTTTAGAGCGATGGTGTTAAATGCTAGTAAAAAACTGTTCACTCCTAAATAAATTTATGTTTATATTATAAAATTATGTATGTATGTTTATACTCGACTCCACGTTCTTCTTTTGTTAGTTTTTGAATTCCTTTAAAATTTTAAAGTTTTGTACAAAAACAGTTTTTTATTACAAGATTGTTGTTTTTGCAATAAAAAATAATATTTTATCCAAAAATCATTCAATTTCGTTTATATCAAGCACTGTTACTGACTATAAATCTTTAATAACGCACATTTCGATGTTTCATTTAAAAAAATTAATATAGTATAAATATAAATGGGTAAATTAAAAAAAAAAAAAACAAGTATATACGGCCGTAAGTTCGGCCAGGCCGAAGCTTATGTACCCTCCATCATGGATTGCGTAGAAACTTCTTCTAAACACTGCCATCCACAATCGAATTACTTAAGTTGCGGTAACGCTTGCCGATGGCAAGGTATCTTAAAACCTCCTAACACCATCTTCTAAATTGTATGTCCATACGTGGTATATATTAAATCAAAAAAGATCGATCCAATACGTATATAATTCAGTTTGACAAAGTAGACATAAAATTTTGACAAAATTTTCTACAGAAAGAAAATATTAAAAAATTTTCTATGGAAATAAAATTTTCACAAAATTTTCTATAGAAATAAAAATTTTGACAAAATTTTATATAGAAAGAAAATTTTGACAAAAATTTCTACAGAAATAAAATTTTAACAAAATTTTCTATAGAAATAAACTTTTGACAAAATTTTCTATAGAAATAAAATCGTGGTCGATTATTTTTGGCTCGAGTGGCAACTATGATTATGAACCGAATAAAATTTGAACAAAATTTTCTATAGAAATAAAATTTTGACAAAATTTTCTATAGAAATAAAATTTTGACAATGATGAAAATTTTATTTTGAACCGAATAAAATTTTAACAATATTTTCTCTAGAAATAAAATTTTGACAACATTTTCTATAGAAATAAAATTTTGGTAGATTATTTTTGCCTCGAGTGGCAACCATGATTATGAACCGATATGGACCAATTTTTGTGTGATTGGACCAAGTTTGGTATGGTTGTTAGCGACCATATACTAACACCACGTTCCTACTTTGAACCGGATCGGATGAATTTTGCTCCTCCAAGAGGCTCCGGAGGTCAAATTTGGAGAACGTTTTATATGGGGGCTATATATAATTATGGACCGATATGGACCATGTTCCAAATTACAACCGGATTGGATGAAATTTGCTTCTCTTGGAGACTTCGCAAGCCAAATCTGGGGATCGGTTTATATGGGGGCTATATATAATTATGAACCGATGTGGACCAATTTTTGCACGGTTGTTAGAGACCATATACCAATATCATGTACCAAATTTCAGGCGGATCGGATAAAATTTGCTTCTCTTTGAGGCTCCGCAACCCAAATCTGGGGATCGGTTTATATGGGCGCTATATATAATTATGGACCGATGTGGACCAATTTTTGCACGGTTGTTAGAGACCATATACCAACATCATGTACCAAATTTCAGCCGGATCGGATGAAATTTGCTTCTCTTTGAGGCTCCTCAAGCCAAAACCTGGGGATCGGTTTATATGGGGGCTATATATAATAATGGACCAATGTGGACCAATTTTTGCATGATTATTAGAGACCATATACCAACACCATGTACCAAATTTCAGCCGGATCGGATGAAATATACTTCTCTTAGAGGCTCCACTAGTCAAATCTGGGGATCGGTTTATATGGGGGCTATATATAATTAAGGACCGATATGAACCAATTTTTGCATGGTTGTTATAGACCATATACCAACATCATGCACCAAATTTCAGCCGGATCGGATGAAATTTTCTTCTCTTTGAGGCTCCGCAAGCCAAATCTGAGGATCGGTTTATATGGGGGCTATATATAATTATGGACCGATGGGAACGAATTTTTGCATGGTTGTTAGAGACCATATACCAACACCATGTACCAAATTTTAGCCGGATCGGATGAAATGTGTTTCTCTTTTAGGCTCCGCAAGCCAAATCTGGGGATCGGTTTATATGGGGGCTATATATAATTATGGACCGATGTGAACCAATTTTTGCATGGTTGTTAGAGACCATATACCAACACCATATACCAAATTTCAGCCGGATCGGATGAAATATGCTTCTTTTAGAGGCTCCACAAACCAAATCTGGGGATCGGTTTATATGGGGGCTATATATAATTATGGACCGATGTGGACCAATTTTTGCACGGTTGTTAGAGACCATATACCAACACCATATACCAAATTTCAGCCGGATCGGATGAAATATGCTTCTTTTAGAGGATCCACAAGCCAAATCTGAGGGTCCCTTTATATGGGGGCTATACGTAAAAGTGGACCGATATGGCCCATTTTCAATACCATCCGACCTACATCGATAACAACTACTTGTGCCAAGTTTCAAGTCGATAGCTTGTTTCGTTCGGAAGTTAGCGTGATTTCAACAGACGGACGGACGGACGGACGGACATGCTTAGATCGACTCAGAATTTCACCACGACCCAGAATATATATACTTTATGGGGTCTTAGAGCAATATTTCGATGTGTTACAAACGGAATGACAAAGTTAATATACCCCCATCCTATGATGGAGGGTATAAAAAAAAACAAGTATATACGGCCGTAAGTTCGGCCAGGCCGAAGCTTATGTACCCTCCATCATGGATTGCGTAGAAACTTCTTCTAAACACTGCCATCCACAATCGAATTACTTAAGTTGCGGTAACGCTTGCCGATGGCAAGGTATCTTAAAACCTCCTAACACCATCTTCTAAATTGTATGTCCATACGTGGTATATATTAAATCAAAAAAGATCGATCCAATACGTATATAATTCAATAGAAAGAAAATATTAAAAAATTTTCTATGGAAATAAAATTTTCACAAAATTTTCTATAGAAATAAAAATTTTGACAAAATTTTCAATAGAAAGAAAATTTTGACAAAAATTTTTTTCAGAAATAAAATTTTAACAAAATTTTCTATAGAAATAAACTTTTGACAAAATTTTCTATAGACATAAAATCTTGGTCGATTATTTTTGGCTCGAGTGGCAACTATGATTATGAACCGAATAAAATTTGAACAAAATTTTCTATAGAAATAAAATTTTGACAAAATTTTCTATAGAAATAAAATTTTGACAATGATGAAAATTTTATTATGAACCGAATAAAATTTTAACAAAATTTTCTCTAGAAATAAAATTTTGACAACATTTTCTATAGAAATAAAATTTTGGTAGATTATTTTTGGCTCTAGTGGCAACCATGATTATGAACCGATATGGACCAATTTTTGTGTGATTGGACCAATTTTGGTATGGTTGTTAGCGACCATATACTAACACCACGTTCCTACTTTGAACCGGATCGGATGAATTTTGCTCCTCCAAGAGGCTCCGGAGGTCACATCTGGAGAACGTTTTATATGGGGGCTAGATATAATTATGGACCGATATGGACCATGTTCCAAATTACAACCGGATTGGATGAAATTTGCTTCTCTTGGAGACTTCGCAAGCCAAATCTGGGGATCGGTTTATATGGGCGCTATATATAATTATGGACCGATATGGACAAATTTTTGCATGGTTGTTAGAGACCATATACCAACATCATGTACCAAATTTCAGCCGGATCGGATGAAATTTTCTTCTCTTTGAGGCTCCGCAAGCCAAATCTGGGGATCGGTTTATATGGGGGCTATATATAATTATGGACCGATGGGTACCAATTTTTGCATGGTTGTTAGAGACCATATAGTGACACCATGTACCAAATTTCAGCCGGATCGGATAAAATTTGCTTCTCTTTTAGGCTCCGCAAGCCAAATCTGGGGATCGGTTTATATGGGGGCTATATATAATTATGGACCGATGTGAACCAATTTTTGCATGGTTGTTAGAGACCATATACCAACACCATATACCAAATTTCAGCCGGATCGGATGAAATATGCTTCTGTTTGAGGCTCCATAAGCCAAATCTGGGGATCGGTTTATATGGGGGCTATATATAATTATGGACCGATGTGGACCAATTTTTGCATGGTTGTTAGAGACCATATACCAACACCATATACCAAATTTCAGCCGGATCGGATGAAATATGCCTCTTTTAGAGGCTCCACAAGCCAAATCTGAGGGTCCCTTTATATGGGGGCTATACGTAAAAGTGGACCGATATGGCCCATTTTCAATACCATCCGACCTACATCGATAACAACTACTTGTGCCAAGTTTCAAGTCGATAGCTTGTTTCGTTCGGAAGTTAGCGTGATTTCAACAGACGGACGGACGGACGGACATGCTTAGATCGACTCAGAATTTCACCACGACCCAGAATATATATACTTTATGGGGTCTTAGAGCAATATTTCGATGTGTTACAAACGGAATGACAAAGTTAATATACCCCCATCCTATGATGGAGGGTATAAAAATGTTCGGTCGGAGCAGGGATTGAACCCACGACCCTTTGCATGCAAGGCAGACATGCTAACCACTGCTCCACGTGGCAAACAAATGTATGTTTCTGTTAAATAATGTTATGTTTGCATGGGCTCCTGGGCGCTGCAAACTATGCTATATAAATGTAACTTAAAACGATAATTATCTACTGGTGACTATAACAGCTACGTAGCCCAGTGGATAGTGTGTTGGCTTACAAACTGTATGGTCCTCGGTTCGATTCTCCGTGCAGGCGAAAGGTAAAATTTAAAAAATTTATAAAAGTGAATAATTTCTTCAACATTATTTGTATTACAGAGAAAGGTGCCAATAACTAAAAAATTTCGTGGAAGTGAAAATTACGAGTATGTTAGGGAATGAGCACAATCGTGTTTGGGAAAAATTCTTCCAAGCATATAATATTTTTGGCTCAAAATGCTTCCAAACATATAATATGTTCACATAAAACAAACATATTAATGTTTCGGCAGTATGCAATAATATATGTGCTTCCTGCAAAATATGTTTGGAACATATGTTAAAGAAGCGATTTTTTTTGAGGGTGTATTTAAGATTCGGCCCTGCCGAACTTACTGCTGTATATACTTGTTTTTATTAACCAATTCTACTCAAATTTCAAATTGTGATGTGTTAGCCGGTCGTATATAGACTTACATATAGCTCTTACATAAATATATTTCCCGGTTTTCACACACTGTTAGAAAAATATGTTTTTCATATGTTTCGATATAAACAAAATGTGTTTCGGGCACAATTTTTAAACACAATATATTTAAGTGCAAACATGTAATGTTCTCAAATATTATTTAATTTAAGTCTAAATATTATTTAATTTGTGTATATTATAAAATTATTTATGTATGTTTATACTCGACCCCACGTTCTTCCTTTGTTAGAGTTTTTGAATTCCTTCCAAAATATCAAACTTTTATACCAAAACCAGTTTTTTATTACAAAATTGTTATTTTTGCAATAAAAAAATAATATTTTATCCAAAAGCTCAGTCCATTTCGTTTATATCAAGCACTGTTTCTGACTGTAAATCTTTAATAACCCACATTTCGAAGTTTCATTATAAAAATTTAATATAGTATAAATATAAATGCGTAAATTAAAAAAAAAAAAAAACAATTGGTGTTTGGTCGGAGCAGGGATTGAACCCACGACCCTTTGCATGTACGGCAGACATGCTAACCACTGCTCCACGTTGCCAACACATGTATGTTTCTGTTAAATAATGTTATGTTTGCATGGGCTCGTGGGCGCTGCAAACTATGCTATATAAATGTAACTTATAACGATAATTGTCTTCTGGTGACTATAACAGCTACGTCGCTCAGTGGTAGTGTGTTGGCTTACAAACTGTATGGTCCTCGGTTCGATTCTCCGTCCAGGCGAAAGGTAAAATTTAAAAAAATTATAAAATTGAATAATTTCTTCAACATTATTTGTATTACAGAAAAAGGTGCCAAGAACTAAAAAATTTCGTGGAAGTGAAAATTATATTAGGGAATGAGCACAATCTTCTTTGGGGAAAATTCTTCCAAGCATATAATATTTTTGGCTCAAAATGCTTCCAAAAATAGAATATGTTCACATAAAACAAACATATTAATGTTTCGGCAGTATCCAATAATATATGTGCTTCCTGCAAAATATGTTTGGAACATATGTTAGAGAGGCGATTTTTTTTGAGGGTGCAACTTTTAATTTATTACCCACACTAATCGAGCGATATCCTCTTTTTTAATAATGGACTCAATATCAGTGCATACTAACTTTGTAGGTCCAGAATCAACTACAACTCCTAATATTAGATATTTCTGTTCATTAAGTTCCAATAAACATGTACCCCTCAATTTTCCTAAATATTAAAATACGCTTATATTTACTAATTCAGTTGGGATGGTTTAGGTTATGTTATGGTCGGCCCCGCCCGATTTTACTTACTTGTTTTTAGATTTGTCTGGAATTCGTCTGATGTCCTGTAGCTACACCCTCACAAAAAATCGCTTCTGTAACATATACTCCCAAACATATTTTGCTTCAAGCATATACATTTTTGGGTATTGCCCAAACATTTATATGTTTGATCTCTACCAATATATAATATGTTTGAAAGCATATTGGTCTAAACAATATATGTTTGGGTAGTCTAAGTTCCAAACATTTTGTATTTTTGCATCCAAATTCAATAATGTTGTCTTCCAAAAAACAATATGTTATTATGTGACCATATAAAATGTTTGAAAGCATTTTGCACCCAAAAATATTATATGCTTAAAAAAATTCTCCCAAACAATATTGTGCTCAAAATTTTATTTATTTATTTATATATTTACAATCATAATGAATTATGAAAATAAACAGGTAATATAGGTGCTAACAACATAGGTTTTCGACCTGAATGCTCAAAATTTTGTTTCTGCCCAATTGTATATTCCCCGACGTCTTTCTCACTTCCACGAGATTTTTTAGTTCTTAGCACCTTTTTCTGTAATACAAACATTGTAGAAGAAATTATTCAATTTTATGATTTTTTTTATTTTAATTTTACCTTTTGCCGGACGGGGATTCGAACAGCGGACCACACAGTTTGTAAGGATCAAAGAAGTAGCTGATCAATTGCCCAAGGAAAAATAAAATGTTAATTTTGTAATAACAAGCAGCAACCACCAACTTAATTCAATATCGCTCCCTGTTAAATAGCGCTCCAAGCTACTAAACACATATATGTTTATATGCTATTTCTAAATTAATATATGTTTGCATCCAAGCATATTATATTTACAAACATTTTATGTCCCAAACATAATATGTTCTAACATATTAACATATATGTCCCAAACATGTTATGCTAGTTTATGAACATTATATGCTTGCACTCAAAAATATTGTGTTTAAAAATTTGTGTTCCAAACATATAATGTTTATAGCCAAACATATGAAAAACAGTCTTTTTCATCCGTGTACATAAGCAGAAATTTTTACGGTATTCGTCAGATAATATGTGTATCTTCCCTGTAGGAAACTAAGCTAACTTTTAACTAACAAATGGTTAGTCAAAACTGAGTTACAGGTGACTCAAATGCGAACTCATTTCCCATGTAAAATCCTATTCAGTTTTAACACGTGTTGTCATCGGCTTAGCTTAGAGCTCAAACAGCGAAGAAGCCTGAAATGTTTGAATTCAAAGATATGACGACTAAAAACAATCTTACCGATGGGCGGCTCTATCACCCTCCAGGAACCCCCTAGCTACGTCAATGCCTTCCATATAAATCTAGTATCAAACATTATCACCTAGTGGATATATGGTGTCATCGTTCTCTCATGTAAAGAAGGAAGCAATTATAAAGTGATGAACATCCTTGCCAATTCAATAAAAGCCTTATTGTAAAAAATGACATTTTAGCCAAGTTTACCAATAACACATCAAAATCGGATACTTGGCTTGAGCGTTTATTGCATCCGACGAAAGGCATATCCATAGAAAATCCTCATGTAAAAAATCATGTGATGTTTATTTATTCCTCTGCCTGGCTGTGTGTTTGTGTTTCCGCTTAACATAAGATACCACCAAAACCTCAGAACAGAAGAAATTCTGTCTGACGCAAGGATACTAGCGTCTTCAAATTCACATTGGACATTCGTGTGTGTGTGTGTGTGTGGGTTTCAGTTGGAGCTAATATCAAGTGGTGTACTCAAATTACGGAAATATTTTAAGTTGCCTCACAAAAGTTTATGTTATAAAAATTCCTTTTAATTACGAAAGGGCCATCTCAACTCAAGCCAACTAAAGATTTGAAATTCTTTTATTATAAACGACTTTTGTCTATGTTTCTTTGTGAATTCTTTGAAAAGTTTTAGCATATCATGGACATTCGTATGGCCTCTTTACAACTCTCTCCCTCACACGCCCCCCCTCTTTCTGACAATATTCTGTAAATCTTCGTTCGTCTTCTTGTGACAACTCAACAAAAATTTCAAGTTTGTTTCGAAAAGTTCCATCTTTTAATTGTTAAATTTTACGGCAAAGAATTGTAATCTGCTGTCCAGTGCTGATAGTTGTTGTGTCCTGTCTGGGCACGCAGTGAATGCTCGAAAGGAATGCATGCGGATGACCAGGCGACACTTGATGGAATACTACGAACAAATCAAGGATGAATATCCAATTCAAGCCAATGCTTGAAAGTAACTTCACACCCAACTCGCTCGCACGCTCGCTCGTCCATTCTGCCATTGACAATTGTCTCCAGAAACCCAAACAACAAAAGACAACTAAATTGTCCTTCTACCACTTCTACACACTACTGGCAACACAAATTTAACAAGTTCCGGACGACACAGCTACGTTATAAAAACAGCCGGCAGATCGTTCCGCAACTCAACAAAAAAGCAAAACGGAAAACAACCAACATCCTACAAAGAACTCCATTCGAAAAAGACACACTTCTCGTTCCCTTGGCAACAGAGTCATGGAACTCCTAATAGACTCAAACGATAGTCCTACTTTTCAAATAGTTTTTATTGCCACACCGATAAAGTGGAAGAATTCGTCTGGTTGAGTGTTGGGGTGAGTGAGAGTGTGTTTGTGTGTGTGTGTAAGTTTATGCAATTGCAGCATGGCTATAGGTGGAAAGCAACAATCTTCTATTGTCCTTTGTCCTTGGATATTATACCACCAGATCTTCTTTGGCCTCCGGCTGGATATCAGAGGTATGGGACACTACTTTTGTTTATGTGTGCACTCCAAGTAGTTTCATGTAACTTATTTGTATTTTGAACAATAGTTGGTGAAGGAGAACAGGAGGAACACAGACACACACACTCACCCTCATCCCTTGCCACTACCATGTTAGCATCTGAATCTCGCCTTGTGTGTGTGTGCTCTAGTGCATTTACATGGAGAACATCTTAAGATCTGTTGCAACTTGAAGCCTGCCTCCAACATGATGTTTATGTTGTTGATTTTGCTGTTGCTATTGCCATTGTTTTGTCCTTGTTGTGGGCCACAATAGAACAAGAAAAGGAGACAACCCTCGTATATTGTTTTGGGCTGAAAGTAGTTGCTGCTCAACAAGAAAGTGCACTACATTTCTGTTGTAAAGTTGCTGTCGCAACAGACACAAATTGAGTTGAATTGTGTTTACCCTTCTAAGTTGAAGAAGTTTTAAAAACAATACAAATTATATTTCCATTTAATTTAGTCTAATGGAATTTGTTCATGAACATCATCTTGTAAGTAAGCGAATTTTGTCCTCAGTGCAATGCAGGGCAAAGTCAAATGGAAGGGGAACCATCCATTGGATTTTAAAGATTTGGATTTGATAGGCCATACGAGAGAGGCTGAAATCGTATTTGATGCCTGCCGCATTGTTGTGTTCCACCAAAGGTGATATGGAAAAAGGAAGTGGTAACAATGTCGGAAGAGAACGCAAATGGATTTTGGAACTTTTTTTATTTAGCAAATGTTACGCATTTCCTATTACTACTCCGAAAGAGTTCTCTACGTTATATTTGCAAAACATTATCCATTAATTATTCTTCGTATTTTCTTCATCAGTACAACGAAATTTTCATTAATTTACGAAATATATACGAAACATACGCCATAAAAATCTCTAGCGCTTGGTGTCCGTCCATCCGTCCATGTATTTGTTGTTCGCAGGATTCCTGTCGCAATTGTTAACTGATTTTGATGCAATTTGGTGTGTGGCATTTTTTAGTAGTAGAAGTATTCTTCTTTATTTAATGAATATTTCTTCGATTATTACATAATTATATTCAGTAAATGTACATAAATTTCAATACAAGAAGATGAAATTAATAACGACAATGTAAAAAATACGTCTGTCGTAAAGCTTATCAAAATCGATTTATGTGGTTAATTATTCATATATTTATTTTTTTATTAATTATATTCATTTATTATGAACTGGCGGAATTTATAACTGGCTTCTACATAGATCGCTAGCTTATCCCAATCTCCGTCTTCCATCCCATCTTGTATCGTAATTACTTCCTCATCACAAAGTATTGGCTTCCTAAATACCGAAATTCCCTGAGTATAGGGTATATTCCTAAGAAGTGCAAGGTTTGCATTCATATTGCAAAGTTTGCAATTTCGAGCGGATTCATCGGAAACAAACTCATTGTATCCTAGTGGAGTCATTCCACTGCGTGCTTTATATATCCATACAATTTTTCGATAAGAATATTTATACCCTGCGCCACACTGTGGAACAGGGTATTAAAAGTTAGTGCATATGTTTGCAACACCCAGAAGGAGACGAGATAGACACATGGTGTCTTTGGCAAAAATGCTCAGGGTGGGCTCCTGAGTCGATATAGCCATACCCGTCTGTCCGTGAACACATTTTTGTAATCAAAGTCTAGGTCGCAGTTTTAGTCCAATCGACTTCAAATTTGGCATATGTATGTGTTTTGGCTCCGAATAGAACCCTATTGCTTTTGGAAAAAAATCGGTTCAGATTTAGATATAGCTCCCATATATATATTTCGCCCGATATGGACTTATATGGCCCCAGAAGCCAGAGTTTTACCCTAATTTGCTTAAAATTTTGCACAAGAAAAACAATTAGTACTATAGTCAGGTGTGCCAAATTTTATTGAAATCGGTTCAGATTTAGATATAGCTCCCATATATATCTTTCGCCCGATATGGACTAATATGGTTCTAATAGCCAGAGTTTTACCCCAATTTGTTTGAAATTTTGCACTAGGAGTACAATTAGTAGTGTAAAGTGTGCCAAATTTTATTGAAATCGGTTCAGATTTAGATATAGCTCCCATATATATCGTTCGCCCGATTTACACTCATATGACCACAGTGGCCAATCTTTTACTCCGATTTAATTGAAATTTTGCACAGGGAGTAAAATTAGCATTGTAGCTATACATGCCAAATTTGGTTGAAATCGGTGCAGATTTAGATATAGCTTCCATATATAGCTTTCGCCCGATTTACACTCATATGACCACAGAGGCCAAATTTTTGCTCCGATTTAGTTGAAATTTTGCACAGGGAGTAGAATTAGCATTGTAGCTATGCGTGCCAAATTTGGTTGGAATCGGTTCAGATTGAGATATATCTCCCATATATAGCTTTCGCCCGATTTACACTCATATGACCACAGAGGCCAATTTTTAACTTCGATTTAGTTGAAATTTTGCACAGTGAGTAGAATTATCATTGTAGCTATTCGTGCCAAATTTGGTTGAAATCGGTTCAGATTTAGATATAGCTCCCACATATATGTTTTTCTGATTTCGACAAAAATGGTCAAAATACCAACATTTTCCTTGTAAAATCGCCACTGCTTAGTCGAAAAGTTTTAAAAATAACTCTAATTTTCCTAAACTTATAATACATATATATAAAGCGATAAATCATAAATAAACTTTTGCGAAGTTTCCTTAAAATTGCTTCAGATTTAAGTGTTTCCCATATTTATTTTTTACCAACATTGTGTTCCACCCTAGTACATTAGCCGACTTAAATTTTGAGTCTATAGATTTTGTAGAAGTCTATCAAATTCTGTCCAGATCGAATGATATTTAAATGTATGCATTTGGGACAAACCTTTATATAGCCCCCAACACATTTGACGGATGTGATATGGTATCGAAAATTTAGATCTACAAAGTGGTACAGGGTATAATATAGTCGGCCCCGCCCGACTTTAGACTTTCCTTACTTGTTTTCTTTTAGATAAAGGTGAGCCCTGTTTCGGTCCAGGTAATTATATAGACGTAGGCTTTGACTATTTCTAATCAATCTTTCTTCATAATATTTAGTAAGTTTGTGGCAAACGCATTCCCGCTCACTAGAGAAGAGATTCTTGGCCATTGCAAATTTAGATTTTGGGCCAATGTTCTCAACTCTTTCGCCCAGAAAATATTTTGACCCCATATAATGTCAGCAAGCTGATGTGGGAGTCTGTTTTCCGTGTATCGAAACATTATTTCTTCTAAATATTTTAAATGTAACCCCAAGGTATATATTTGTGTATCTTCAACTTCCGTTTCCAGCATTAGTATGTAATTTGGGGTAAAACTGGGTTCTCTCAAAATCCGCTTTAAAAAAGTATCCCTGCAATGTATTAACTTCTTCGAAATAAGAGAATCTCCAAACTTGGGCTGTATACGTCTGGATTGATCGGCAGACAGCTAAATACAACTTCCATTTGGCATTCTTGTTGACATCCGTTCTTTCTATGAAATTCTTCCAAAAATCGGATCAAATTTAGATATAGCTCTCATATATATGTATCACCCGATTTCGATAAATGGGGTCAGATTGCGTTCATTTACTAACCAATCGGCGTCAACTTTGCCATTCAGTAATCCAATTGACCACCCTTTAAGTGTGCCAAATTTCATTGAAATTGGTTCAGATTTGGATATATCTCCCATGTATATGTATCGCGCCATTTTGCCAAATTTGGTCATAAGTCCCTTATTTATCAACCGATCTGACTCAAAGTTGGTCAAATCTAATTTTCTATAGCACTCAGATTTAGCTATAGGTCCTATATATAGTATCACCCGATTTTGAAAAATTTGACCATAAAACCCTTATTTATCAACCGATCTTACTAAAATTTGGCTTACTCTCATCTTCTATAGTACTGACTTTATGTGCAAAATATAATCCAAATCAGTTCAGATTTAGATATAGCTCCCATATATATCTAGCGCCCGATTTTCAAAAATTTGCCCCTTATAACCTTATTTTTAACCTACTGTAATATCAACAAAACCTGCAAAATATAATATATTGATTTAAAAAAAATCTTTGACAAGAGGCGAGGGTAGACGTGTTTTTAAGAGCGGTCCATAATATCTTGAAAAGTAGTTGAATAAGTACTAAAATGTACAAATAAACTTCTGTTGTGCTTAATTATATAGTGAATTTCTTCTAAAGTGTTCATGTTATCAAGCCAATTAATGAAAAATTAATGGAAATTAAATGATCTATGAATTGATACTCGTTGAGAATTTAAACTAAACATGAACATTGATTAAATCTCTTATACTGAGTGCAGCAACTTTGCTTAACAAAAACTTAGTGTTGTTGCCTATATCTAAGCAAATGAGAAATACTCAAAACACATTAAAAGAGTAATGAGAGTGAATAAGGTTGAACAAAAAAGAAGACGACAAAAAGAAATAGTAACTGTTTATTCATGCAACATAATAATTCGGTGTATTTATTGATATTTTGTGCTCTCCCTTTTCTCGTACAATTGACAGACATTAATGTCAAACAAAAACAATAGTAATAAGCAAAAACCAATGAAACAAAAGTGGTCAACTGTCAGTAGTGTTGCTAGTGAACCTAGTCTTTTCTGCTTGCACTCCTGAGGAGTTATCTGTAATAAGAACTTTTCGGTAAAAATTTGTTTGTCGTTGATATGGCAGCACAAAACATTTGCACTGATTGTGGGAAGAATGTTCAATCCGGTCAAGGACTAGTGTGTGGGAAGTGTTCATTACGATTCCATACCAAATGTGTATCTTCCAAAAATCCATCTCTTACAAATGACAAGCGGTGTTATGTTCCACTGTTCCACCTGTATTAGCGATTCAGATAGTCATCGAGCTATCACAACATCGGAAATATCTTCGAGGCTCATGAGACTTGAAGCCTCGGTAGAGGACTTGTCTACAATCGTTTGTGAGGATGTGCTTTCGCAGCTTAAAGATATTAAAGAACAAGTTGCCAATTGTATTGCGAAAACGGCAGAATCAGAAATGTTTGCAAAAACGAAGATTCACCAACATGAAAATAATACCTTACGAAGGCAGCTTAACAGAGGTGACGTCATAATCTCTGCACCCTCAAAAAAAATCGCTTCTTTAACATATGTTCCAAACATATTTTGCAGGAAGCACATATATTATTGGATACTGCCGAAACATTAATATGTTTGTTTTATGTGAACATATTATATGTTTGGAAGCATTTTGAGCCCAAAAATGTTATATGCTTGGAAGAATTTTTCGTAAAGACGATTGTGCTCATTCCCTAACATACTCGTAATTTTCACTTCCACGAAATAGTTTAGTTCTTGGCACCTTTTTCTGTAATACAAATAATGTTGAAGAAATTATTCACTTTTATACATTTTTTAAATTTTACCTTTCGCCTGCACGGAGAATCGAACCGAGGACCATACAGTTTGTAAGCCAACACACTATCCACTGGGCTACGTAGCTGTCACCAGTAGATATTTATCGTTATAAGTTACATTTATATAGCATAGTTTGCAGCGCCCACGAACCCATGCAAACATAACATTATTTAACAGAAACATACATTTTTTTGCCACGTGGAGCAGTGGTTAGCATGTCTGCCTTGCATGCAAAGGGTCGTGGGTTCAATCCCTGCTCCGACCGAACACTTTTTTTTTTAATTTACACATTTATATTTATACTATATTAAATTTTTATAATGAAACTTCGAAATGTGGGTTATTAAAGATTTATATATAAACGAAATTGACTGATTTTTGGATAAAATATTATTTTTTTATTGCAAAAATAACAATTTTGTAACAAAAAACTGTTTTTGGTACAAAACTTTAAAATTTGGAAGGAATTCAAAAACTCTAACAAAAGAAGAACGTGGAGTCGAGTATAAACATACATAAATAATTTTATAATATAAACATAAATTTAGTTAGGCGTGAACAGTTTTTTACTAGCATTGAACACCATCGCTCTAAAATGCCTCTTATTTTTCTTTAATAATTCATTTTAAAGAAAATAAACTTTTTAAATTGTTTTAGCTGCAAAACTCGAACTTAATGCCCGCTTTTATAGGTGTACGTCAACTCCTCGTGGACTACTTATTAATAAAGAGGAACTAAACTTTGTTTTTATACATTTTACTGTGTAATTTTTCACTATTTCCTCCTTATTTCATTTTACTGTCCCAACTCTAAAAAGAGTATTGTGCCCTTTAGTTATTTTTATGAAGACACCTGATTTCTATTCTCTTAAATAATATTTAGACTTAAGCATATCAAAGTTTTGGCCTTATCATAAAACAGTTTTCCGAAACAACATACAAGCGGTTTCACAGAAACTATTCTCTTTTGGTTCTTTCGCTGTGTTATGTTGATATCTTTCGTCAACTCTCCCGGTTTCCATCTCTATTTCTTTCTCTATATGTTACTCTCTCTGTCGCTTTGAATGAAATATCACAACATATGTACGTTTAGTCGAAATTTGTAAATTTATATATGTTTGCATTCACACATATAATTTTTATGAAACATTCATGCCCCAAACATAATATATTCTATCATATTAACATAGATGTCCCAAACATTTAGTGTTAGTTTAGGAACATTACATGTTTGTACTTAAATATATTGTGTTTTAAAATTGTGCCCGAAACACATTTTGTTTCTATCGGAACATATGAAAAACATATTTTTCTAACAGTGTGGTCTTCCTTCTAATCTTTCGGTTGACAACTTGTATGAGAATGTTTTCAAAATTGGGAAAATTTTAGATGTGAATATACAGCCATATGATGTAAATATCTGTACATATATTAGAAGGAAAAAAATTGTTGAAGACTTTCCTCATAGAAAGATCTCAATTTGTTTTTTGTAATGGGTCTTCGTCATCAACGCGTTCCCTTTACCGTGGTATACCTCAGGGCTCTATTATAGGGCCAAAGTTATTCTCGTTATATATGTATGTATGTATGTATGATTTATTGTATATAAATTCCAATTACAAATGATAAATAACAATGGTTTGTTAAAGCAAAATTGTATAAACAAATCATAGTAAGACAAAACAAATATTTGTTGTGTGCAGCGGTGCCAACTCTGACGATTTTTCGTCATATTGACGATTTTTGATGGTAAATTTGGCCTCTGACGTTTTTAAACAACGTTGTTATGGGATGACGAGTTTTTAAACTGCTAGATTCAAGTGTTTCCTTTTAAGGGTTTTTATGTCGATTTGACGATTTTTCAAAGTAATGTAGTTATAAGTTGACGATTTTCATAAGTTGTAATGTAAACAAGTTATTTTGGAGATCAATAACATGACAGTTTATATGTAGCCGTCTCCAATGTAGAAAGAAATTTCAAAGAAATCAATATAAATAAACCTAAAATTTGGAATCCCTTTGAAGCTTAAACATTGCAAGGTATTCTTTTGTCTAAAAACTATTTAAAGCTAAATATTTCTGATTGCTCTGAATCCAGTTTAGTTAAATTCACTTTATTTATTTATTCATTACCGATAATGGCAATAATAATAAAAATTATACATGAACAAGTAATAAAGATTTAAATTCGCTTGGAGAATAGGACATTTTTCTGTCTAAACAATGTAGTACATGTGGTCAAAATCAGAAATATTAATTTAAATTAATTAAAAATTTATTTCAATTAATCGTCGTTTGACTGGAAACTAAAGGGTGATTTGTTAAGAGCTTGATAACTTTTTTTTAAAAAAAACGCATAAAATTTGCAAAATCTCATCGGTTCTTTATTTGAAACGTTAGATTGGTCCATGACATTTACTTTTTGAAGATAATTTCATTTAAATGTTGACCGCGGCTGCGTCTTAGGTGGTCCATTCGGAAAGTCCAATTTTGGGCAACTTTTTCGAGCATTTCGGCCGGAATAGCCCGAATTTCTTCGGAAATGTTGTCTTCCAAAGCTGGAATAGTTGCTGGCTTATTTCTGTAGACTTTAGACTTGACGTAGCCCCACAAAAAATAGTCTAAAGGCGTCAAATCGCATGATCTTGGTGGCCAACTTACCGGTCCATTTCTTGAGATGAATTGTTCTCCGAAGTTTTCCCTCAAAATGGCCATAGAATCGCGAGCTGTGTGGCATGTAGCGCCATCTTGTTGAAACCACATGTCAACCAAGTTCAGTTCTTCCATTTTTGGCAACAAAAAAATTGTTAGCATCGAACGATAGCGATCGCCATTCACCGTAACGTTGCGTCCAACAGCATCTTTGAAAAAATACGGTCCAATGATTCCACCAGCGTACAAACCACACCAAACAGTGCATTTTTCGGGATACATGGGCAGTTCTTGAACGGCTTCTGGTTGCTCTTCACTCCAAATGCGGCAATTTTGCTTATTTACGTAGCCATTCAACCAGAAATGAGCCTCATCGCTGAACAAAATTTGTCGATAAAAAAGCGGATTTTCTGCCAACTTTTCTAGGGCCCATTCACTGAAAATTCGACGTTGTGGCTCGTTAGTAAGTCTATTCATGATGAAATGTCAAAGCATACTGAGCATCTTTCTCTTTGACACCATGTCTGAAATCCCACGTGATCTGTCAAATACTAATGCATGAAAATCCTAACCTCAAAAGAATCACCCTTTATATGACTTAATTAGAGATTTAAACGGCTTTATCCATGTAACTAAAATGAATAAAACCCTTTTTTAATAACAGCTTTATTGTGTATACAATATATGGATGCCTCAGATGTTTGAATAAAACTTTTATTTTGTTCCTGTTGAAGGGTGTGCTAAAATTATGCACCTTATTGGTTTCTGTATGGTGTGCTATTTAAATGCTACAGGCATGTAAATAGCGGTTTGCTCCAAATGTCACACATACATATGAGCCCTTTTAGTACATGCCTATTGTTGTTGTAAATGAGAGCCAAACTTCACTTTCAACAGGCTGGCCATGACATTGATTCTTCTTTTTTTTCTTAATCTAAATCGGGGTTTCAAAGCGTACGCTTCTCCCCGTGACCAATACAGTAAACAGAAAAAAAAATATAAAACAAAAGTGTTAAACCCAAGATTAAAAACTTAAAACATAAAGTGAACTTAAAATTGTGTGAACAAAAAATAATTTAAACTTGTTTGAATTGAAATATACAAACTCAACGAAACTGTAATAAACAAAGGGAATATAAAAAGTGACATAGATTACAACAACAAAACTGTAAATTATATACATAAAGACTTATCTGAACTTATCAGTAAATTTGTATAAAAAAAGAATAAAATAATTTACTTACGCCTATTATTGCACCTTCCCATAAATTTTGTAAATATTGCACATTGATTCCCTAAAAACTAATCTACAAACTACATAAAACTACTTGTACATATATCACATTTGATTTATATTGCACTTGGTTGTAATAAAAAGGACTAAATCTACATTGTTAAAACTACAAAATATTGAATTACATTTATATACTTACCATAAACTAATATTGCTCATGAGTTAACATAACTTAAATCTAGTGTTAATATACCTAAATATTGCATAATTCTTGAAGTTGTCTCTAATTTGCCTAGAATAAATACAACAAACAATAAAACTACAAACCACACATTGAATTAAAATCCTACATCTAACTTTTTTGGAAACCAAAACCGTGGTAAAAAAACAGTTCCTAAATCTTTTTTTCAGTTGTTTTATGGGTGAAGATTTTTTGACGAATTCTTTGGGATGAATTGACGATTTGAACGAAAAATATTTTTAAAATTGACGATTTTCAGCCCAAAACATTTGGCACCACTGTTTGTGTGTCTGATTGGCTCAAATAAATTTAAAACTATAAAAATAAACCGTTAAATCTGATCGAATTCAGAAATTAACAGAGATCTGTATTTAATACAATTTTGTAAATATTTGTATAGCCGCATGTAGTCGGTGCTGTTCAATAATTCTCTAATTTCATCGATTGTAAAAACTCTTTTTCCAAGATAATTTAGACGATATCTTGCAAATATTGGGCATAATCCCAAGAAATGATATGTATCTTCCACTTCACCAAGGTTACAAATTGTACATAGATTAGTATTCACAGATCGAAAAGCACGAGAATTTAGGTTCAACAAACCACCTCTAACCTTCATGATCGAACCTACGAGATGTGCTGAATTACTATCTATAAAGTAAGGAGTTAAGTCCTACCGTAATGTCGAATATAAATCGTGATTCCTTGAGTTCCTGGCATCACTAACAAAGTTATCATACTCCAAAGCCCCTATGGATTCGAGCATAAAGGTATGTAGAACTGGTAGATCTGTCCTCCACAGTCTAAAATCTAAACTGAAATCTACTTGGTTACATAAAGAAACACATTTCGCGTACCAAAACGTACCCTGTCGTACTGTCTCCTCCGCTAATAATCTTGGCAATCTTTCCATACCTAGTTTAAACACTCTAGTAATGTAATTCAAATGTAATCGAAGCGTACTGATATACAGCGAGGGCAAGCCAGTTTCCAAATGGAGCATATAATTAGGCGTGTTCGCAGGAAGAAATAACATTTTCTCGAGAAAAAATCGTTGCAACCTTTCAACCTCCAAACTTGGGCACCATTAAACATGATCGATTTAGCAGCGGAGTCAAAAATCTTCAACTTGTTTCAAAGGGTTACCTCGGTATTGGAACATAGATGTAGATGTAGAACAATGTCGATGCGTTGCTCACCATAATGCCAACCCATGTTGCCACTGATTCTGGCGCCTTTCCTGAAAACCATTATGTTGGACTTGTTAAGGTTTATATCTAAAGCCCACAAGGCACAGTACGAGAAAAGTGCATCTATCATAATTTGTAACTCCGTTGGAGAATCCGACAGTAGGACAATGTCGTCGGCATACTTTAAGACTTTGGTTGAAGTATCAGCAATCGGTACACCATGTGACAAAATATCTGGAAGATCGTTGAGATAAATCGAAAACAAGGTAGGGCTTTGAAGACATCCCTGTTTGACACCATAAGCAATATGAAATGGTTCGGATAGATATGACCCATCCCAGGCTCGACACGAAGTATTCTCGTATAACTTACGCAATATGTTTAGGAACTTGGAGGAAATACCGATCTGGCTGAGAAAATTACGCAGAATCTTGTCAAACGCCGCGGAAAAATCAACAAAAAAAGCTTAAATTATTTTATCTGAAAGAAAATGTGTACGAAATATAGATTCTAAGCAGAATAAATTGTCCACGGTCGAATAACCCTTGGAATTCAGAAAGACGACCGTTCGTATGAAGCCAACTGTCGATTCGGTTTAAGAGTATACCAGTGAAACATTTATTGATGGTATCCAGTAGTGACAAGCCTCTATAGTTAGACAATGTATTAACGTCGCATTTTTTAAAAAGCGGAATTAAGATGGAAGAAAGAAAAGAAGCATACCAAACATGAAAATATGATTAAAAAGAAATAACATTTCATTCAGAAATTCAGTTGGGGCATATTGGTAAAATTCATAGAAAATTCTATCGAGCCCAGGGGCCTTATTATGCTTAGCCTTCCCTAATACCATAATGAGCTCTCTGAGTTCGAACGGCGAGTCCAACCACGGATCAATATGATTGATCCACGGGAGCCACCGTGGTGCAATGGTTAGCATGCCCGCCTTGTATACACAAGGTCGTGGGTTCGATTCCTGCTTCGACCGAAAACCAAAAAGTTTTCAGCGGTGGATTATCCCACCTCAGTAATGCTGGTGACATTTCTGAGGGCTTCAAAGCTTCTCTAAGTGGTTTCACAGCAATATGGAACGCCGTTCGGACTCGGCTATAAAAAGGAGGTCGCTTGTCATTGAGCTTAACATGGAATCGGACAGCACTCAGTGATAAGAGAGAAGTTCACCAATGTGGTATCACAATGGACTGAATAGTCTAAGTGAGCCTGATACATCGGGCTGCCACCTAACCTAACCTAATATGATTGTGCTCACACCAAAGAAGCACCGAGTAGAGACTTAAACTAACCGTAGAAGTCGGCAATAGATAAATTTTTGTTATGTTTATGTACATTTCCATTAATGGTATTGGTACACACAAAAAAAATTTTTTTGATTTCAATCACGAAAATCGCGGATTCAATCATTTTTTTAATTGAAATGTCTTCAATCACGAAAATGATAGTATCAATCACCCATTTTGATTGAAAACCAACACGATTTTCAATTAAAAATTTAATTGACTTTTGTAACGGAATCAATTAATTGTGTGATTGAATCAATTAAAAACGTGATTGATTTTTAACATAAAATTCAATCACAGTTTTAATTGAATCAATTAAAATTTTAATCAATTTCGCGACAAAAATCAATCAACTATTTGATTCATTCAATTAAATAATTAATTGAAATTGGCTATAAATTTCAATCAAAAAATTTATATATTGCGCCCCCAAAATCATATTTAGTTTTATTTGAAATAAAAGAAAATATGTATTCCTTATAAAATATATTTAATATTTTATTATTTTTTGAATTATGCAATAGACAAATAAATTTGGTTCTTGTCATTTGTGTTTTGTTCTAACATAACTTACACATACAATTACTATCAATAACAACTATAGGGTGAAAAAAAAATTGACTATATAAATCAATATCTTCCTTATCATAATAACCATGTTAGCATGTTCCTTCTAATATGTAAATGCGCCTAGATTTCCAATAAATCAGCAGCCTGTAAGCTAAATTAGTTTTTCCGAAAGTAAACAGTATAATTCGAATTTAATTTTGTTCAATTAAAAGTTAAGTTTGCTAAAACTTACCTGCATAGAATATCAAGTTAAATTCTTATTTCCAGGTTGCAGATTTATAATCTTCTTTTGCAGTTGTAGTCTTTTAGCATAAAAAGGTGTATTAAGGAGCTCGGTAATAATTAATTAATTTTAGTACAATTCCTTTCCAAAATTTCCACACATTGAAATCGTCTATTAAAACTTGAACCAATCAAAGACAAAAATAATGGCAAAACAATGAAATATTTGGTATTATGTTTATGATACTTTGCAAATTCTGGAAATAGAAAAAAATATAAATGGAAAATACATATTTTTTTATTATTTTCGGATATTTTTCATATTTTTTAAATTCAAAAGAAAGAACTTTTTTACCATTACATAATTCAGCTCATTAGTTTATATATCATATATACTGCTCTCTACTTGGGTTCAAACTAAAAAAGGCAGGTAAAACAAAAATACAATTTAATGCCAACGCTACTTCGCAACTTCAAGACCCAACAACAACAAGACCCAACAAACCCATACCGCTCTTGGTTTTAAGAAAACTAGGAGTGAAAAAATTATAATTTTAAAAGATCAATATGGTACCCACCTTTTGATTGCTAACATATTCGTATATTCTTATATATTTGATAAAATGATGGAGTTGATTGATTGACCAATTTCACGAAATAAAATTGCTCACTAAATAAATGAATAAAAAATATATTATTTTAGTTTGTTTAATGTAAACAGGCTTCAATAGAAAACGGTATTCACATTTCACAATGTCTTACCTTCAATAAACGTAGATTGTTTTCCATTTTTACAATACCACAAAACACAAACACAGGTAATTTATAATGCGTTCTCTCATTTATTTTTTCAAACGTTTACCACGTGACCATTTGTTGTTGCACACTTTATTTATTTCAACCCTTTGCTATGATTTGTTGTTGCGTTGAAAATTTTTATGCACACATTTTGAATGCAGCAGACAGAATGTCGCCAATCATGTTTTTCAATTTACGCGAAAAACAAAAACCCAACCGTTCGTTACGAGTTACTTCCACAGACTGATCTCTCCATCACACATTTTTTTTATAAATACCCATTCTCTTGTTCTCTTTTCGCTCTTTCGCTCTTTCCATTGCTCAAAATTATTCAATTTCAATCACAAAGGTGATTGGATCAATCACATGTGTAATTGGAAACGGAAAATTTTTCAATCACGTTTGTAATTGAAAATTATTTCCGAATTGATTAACAAATTGATTGAATCAATTAATATTTTAATTGGAAACGTAACAAATATCAATCATTTTTTTAATTGGTTTTTATTCGGATTTGATTAAATAATTAATTGAATCAATTAACTTATTAATTGAATCCGTTTCCAAATTCAGTTAAATGTTTAATTGAAAAAAAATTGGTGATAATTTTTTGTGTGTAATCTCCCACCATTCGCTACTATCCTTAACAATATGCAGTCTATCAATGTTTCTATTTTGGTAGGAGATTTTTTTCTCAGCACATAAAACTCTATATGTAGTTCAGGAATCTATATAAGATCTTCTGTCCACGTCAGAACCTGAAACTCGGTACTTATCAAGTCTCCGAAACATATCTCTGCGATATTTCTCGCATTTAGAATCGTACCATTTGTTCATAGGGTCAAAATATCTCTTACGAAGGGCGGGACCTACCGCAGAATGAATCTTGCCAACAAAAATGTTCACCTTATCCTGGATACTCAATGTATGTAGGTAACGGCTGTCAGAAAGGTTTGAAAGTTTCGCAACATACTGACCCTGCATCACTCTGCACAGTTTCACGAACATCAGAAACTGTGCAGAGTGAAATGGATAATGGCATGTGGTCCGAAAAAGTTTTGTTCAGTATGCAAAAGTCCGATAAAAGCTTTAGTACATCATAGGAACAGATACAGTAATCAATGGTAGAGCTACCCATAACCAGTGTTACCGTTGGAAATTTTGAAAAAGTCGCAAAGAAGTGGCATATTGAAAAAAAGGTCGCACAAAAAAGTCGCATAATGATAAAAAAGTCGCTTACATTTGTGAGTTCTTTTTATTACAAAAAATGTTCTATAAAACAACACAAAAACAATAAAGGAACAGTCTCTTTAACATACAAAGATATTTTGCCAACATAAAATCCAGTAAAAC
Source organism: Haematobia irritans (assembly GCF_050003625.1). Lineage (NCBI taxonomy): Eukaryota > Metazoa > Arthropoda > Insecta > Diptera > Muscidae > Haematobia > Haematobia irritans. The sequence goes on from NC_134398.1 coordinate 87,816,163, forward strand.
GGAAACTTTCAATAGAGTAAAAATGGATATTTTTCTCTTTGCTAAAATTACCATAAAAGTACGCGAACGCCGTCCAGTACCAATTTACCATCAGCCAATTTAAAACTTCTTAATCAATTACAATAATAAATAAAATTATTACACTTTTAATTAACTCTATGAAATATATTGCACATATGATTTGTTTATGACAAACTCTTGCAAGTTTTTACTGGCAAAAAATCCCTAGCAAAAACTTGCAACTTCTCTATATCTCAAATGTCACATTTGAAGTCTCTGCCTCTCTTTTGCAGACTTTTTGGAGTAAACGTACGACTTTCAGTAAAACCTTGTGATAATTATCAAAAATTATTTGGTACTAGAACGGACCTATTGTTTGAATACCATATGCAAAAAACAACAACTGAACAAACCATAACACCGTGTAATTTAGATATCGTAGGTTAAGTGTCCATTGTGATACTATACGTGATTTACTTTACTTCTCTCTTATTAATGAGTGCTTTTATGGGAAGCTCAATGACCAGTGAACTCCTTTTTATAACCGAGTGCAAACGACGTTTCACATTGCGGTGAAGTACTTAGAGAAACTTTGAAACACTCAGCATCCACCGCTGAAAACATTTTGCTGTTTGAACGAAACTGGAGATCAATACATGACCAAAGAGGGCCATTGCACAACAGTGGCTCCCACGCAAGGTGTACGGTGATGAATTCCCATTTATAAAAATTGCTTCAAATTGAAGCACTTCCCATTTTTCATGTTAGCCTGATAATGAAACAGGCAATTGACGTCCAAATGCATTATATCTAATTATACAATTATTTTTCGAGCTTTTATGGACAGATATAGATTAAGGAACATGGTTAATAGAGCCATTGAAAAGAAAACGCCAGATACCAATCTATACACGCCTGGACTGTACATGTTTCGGTTCGGGCGAATGAACCTTTCCACAGCCTTTAGTATAGTCTGGCTGGGAGAGATAACTCAATGTTGGGCCCTTTATGCTAACTCCTTATGGAGAAAACATTTGGGAAATTTCCTCTTACAAATTGAATCATCTTTTCTCCCACTGTACATCATCTTTTCATATAACTTACAAGTCCCTTAATCTTATTTTTATTTCGTTTTGTTACATAGTAATGCAACAACACGAAATTTATTTTTAGAAAGCTAATTTGTTAGAATTCACCTAAGTGGTGAACAGTCGAACAATGCTTGTTGTTTCTACAGTCAACTACAACATATGACAATTAACAGAAACTGGTTTCCAGGATACAACAACAATTCTAACGCGTACATTAGTCGTGTTTTTCCTAGTTTTACGACGGGCTCATCGTTGCTTATTATTTTTCATGTTAGCCTGATAATGAAACAGGCAATTGACGTCCAAATGCATTATATCTAATTATACAATTATTTTTCGAGCTTTTATGGACAGATATAGATTAAGGAACATGGTTAATAGAGCCATTGAAAAGAAAACGCCAGATACCAATCTATACATGCCCTTCCCTTTTGTGCGACTTTAGTCGCATGCGTGCGACCAAAGTCGCATATTTTGCATATTTTAAAAAAGTCGCACAAAAAGTCGCATGAAGTCAGAAAGGTTTCAAAATGCGACTAAAGTTGCACAGCGGTAACACTGCCCATAACCCCACAAAAAGTCTTCTCCCCTTTCACATCGCTCACATCATCTAGAAGTGCTAATAATTTTTTACCTTTGCTATCCACAGTCATATCTTTGAAGCACGAGCGTTCATAATAAGCGGTAAGGCAGATGTTAATTCCTCATCAAGTGTCTGAGCATCCCCGACTCTTACATTTAAGTCACCCAATATATTTACAATACGATCTATCCCTAAAGTTCTCCATTAACCTACGTAGATTCTCAAAGTCATGAGGAATGAAGTGGAAATTCACATTATTTATTACAGCGGATAGCGTTGTGAAATTAGAGAAATTGCAGAAATTCAACGAAAATTTACTTTTCAGTGTTTCTATAACCAAACAGGCAACCACCCACACCACGACTCCTACTCTGATTTTTCTTAGCATTTACCCAATGAAGAACATAATCTGTAAAAAGACTGGAGAAATATACCTTTTTCTCGTCTAAAGGTGAGTATTAAGTTCGAGTTTAGCCGCTAAAATCGCCATTTTTTCACGATTACTTTTCTCTAATAATACTTTTTAAGGAATACAAACTTTTTGAAAACTTGCTTTGGGCTATTCCCCATCAAGTTATAATAAAATCTGCAACAAATATGTATAATTTTATGCCTTTTTTTACTGTTTTAGTTTTCACTTTAGTGAAAAAAGTCGAACTTAATACCCACCTTAAGATGTGTGTTTCGTATAAAAAATATCATATTCGTTAATAAAAAAAATTACCAAATTTTAATTTACTAAAGAGTGATTCTTTTGAGGTTAGGATTTTCATGCATTAGTATTTGACAGATCACGTGGGATTTCAGACATGGTGTCAAAGAGAAAGATGCTCAGTATGCTTTGACATTTCATCATGAATAGACGAACGATCTGCCACAACGTCGAATTTTCAGTGAATGGGCCCTAGAAAAGTTGGCAGAAAATCCGCTTTTTTATCGACAAATTTTGTTCAGCGATGAGGCTCATTTCTGGTTGAATGGCTACGTAAATAAGCAAAATTGCCGCATTTGGAGTGAAGAGCAACCAGAAGCCGTTCAAGAACTGCCCATGCATCCCGAAAAATGCACTGTTTGGTGTGGTTTGTACGCTGGTGGAATCATTGGACCGTATTTTTTCAAAGATGCTGTTGGACGCAACGTTACGGTGAATGGCGATCGCTATCGTTCGATGCTAACAAACTTTTTGTTGCCAAAAATGGAAGAACTGAACTTGGTTGACATGTGGTTTCAACAAGATGGCGCTACATGCCACACAGCTCGCGATTCTATGGCCATTTTGAGGGAAAACTTCGGAGAACAATTCATCTCAAGAAATGGACCGGTAAGTTGGCCACCAAGATCATGCGATTTGACGCCTTTAGACTATTTTTTGTGGGGCTACGTCAAGTCTAAAGTCTACAGAAATAAGCCAGCAACTATTCCAGCTTTGGAAGACAACATTTCCGAAGAAATTCGGGCTATTCCGGCCGAAATGCTCGAAAAAGTTGCCCAAAATTGGACTTTCCGAATGGACCAACTAAGACGCAGCCGCGGTCAACATTTAAATGAAATTATCTTCAAAAAGTAAATGTCATGGACCAATCTAACGTTTCAAATAAAGAACCGATGAGATTTTGCAAATTTTATGCGTTTTTTTTTTTTTAAAGTTATCAAGCTCTTAACAAATCACCCTTTATTTAGGTTAGATACATTGTAAGAGATCAATCGACACACCCCTAATTGCTAATTAGACTGTCCAGCATTGTTGTTGTTATTGGCTGCATTTTTATGCCCAGGATCCTTAACCACAATCTCATAAGATGTGTGCAGTAAGATTCTTTTCAGGAAATCGGCATCATTATTGGCATTAGCCAAAATCTTATTATCCATATAAGAGAAAGGTTTGTTGTCGATAAAAATGCGGGAATCTCCAATACCTACTTTTCTGAACGTAATTGCTGTACCTCAGTAGCTAAGGCTGTGGATCATCTTTCCTGGCAACATTAACCAACTTAGCATCGAGTGCGCTGTTAAGTTTTTCATCGAAAATAGCCCAGGAGAAGCAGTCAGCTGTTTGGGTGGCAGCAGGTGCAGGTGTATTGCAAGTTTTGCCCATGGTTGAAGACAGTACTGGGGAACTTAAATTGCAGCCGGAAATATGTTTTTTGTTTGAGGTGCTAACGCTAGTATTATCTGGCGAAATCTGTTGTAGAGACCTCTTTGTTGTTGTTTCAGCCATACATTAAACATACAAATACCGCTCGTTACTGCAAGGCTCACAAAGATTGCCAGAGACATTCAATATGGTACATCAGATATTAAAACAAGTTAGTAAAGTAGAAATTCGTGCGGGGTCGACTATATCATACCCTAAACCACCCCTACTGAATTAGTATATATCATTGGTATAGGTTTGGGAAATAAACCGCAGGTCCATATGTAAGAACGTTAAGGGGTACAGGGTTATGAGAGTTTTATTACAATCTGAACAGAAATTTCTGATATTATATATAGATATAGTTGATTCTGAAGCTACAGTGTTTGTATGCCACTAATATTGCTTCCATTACTAAACAAGTGAGTAAAGTAGAAAGTCGGGCGGTGTCGACTATATCATACCCTAAATCACCCCTACTGAATTAGTAAACATTGTTTGTGGGGTATCAATGGTACAGGTTTGGGGAAAACCCGCATTTCCATATTTAAGAACATTAATGGGTACATGGTTATGGGAGTTTTATCACAATCGGAACAGAAATGTCTTATATTAGGAGCTATATATATTAGGAGCTATATTGAGTCCATTATTAAAAAAGAGGAAATCGCTCAATTATCACATCACAATCTGAACAGAAATGTCTTATATATAGTTCATTCTGAACTTACAGAGTTAGTATGCCACTAATATTGAGTCCATTATTAAAAAAGAGGAAATCGCTCAATTAGTGTGGTAAATAATAATTCCAAATTTCCTAAAATAGGGCAAAAGATTTATGTAAGTGCTACATGTAAGTCTTAATATATCGGCTAATACATATACATTTGAAATTTGAGCAACATTGGTTAATAAATAAGAGTATTATGGTCAAATTTGGGAAAATCGATCGATGCATATATATGGGAGCCATATCTAAATCTGAACCGATTTTGATGATATTTTCCAGATTTGGTTACTACCACAGAAGGCTACCTTGTGTTACGGTAGAGTAAGATCGGGCACTAAATGGCAACCCTGGTCTAAGATAGTTGTGTTTTACATAGTGCTCTGATTAAATAAACATTATTACTTTATTTCAAGTGTTTCTAACGGTTGGTACTGTAAAAAAGTGTTTATTTTGAAGGGGTGAGTCGTTGCTCATTTCAAGTGTGTTGAAGTTCTTATACATTTGTTTTGTGCTTTGTGGAAATATAGTTTTGCTTTGTTGTCGGCTTTGGTCATATTTTTTTTGCTTTCCTGCTTTTCGCTCTCGTTCTGTGAGGTTTATGTTACGCGCAGTGTGAGAGGCTATACTTGCGACTATATTGTTTTTGACTGAGGTGGCAACTTGGTAATATAGATACTTTTGAGGTGATATAGATATTTTTGAGGTATACTTTTAGGAGCACATTTATTGCAATGGATTGTTTGTACAGTACTTGCACTGTTTCCGATGTGCATGAGCGTTCGATAACATGTTGGCTATGTGATGGACTTGCCCATCTGAAATGTGCCGGATTGAATGGTAGACACTATGATAAGATTGTTGATCGGTCATATGGGCTTCGATGGTCGTGTTTGAATTGTAGACCAATGGAGATTGATTTTCATAGGCTCTTTGTTGAGGCTAAGAAGGAGATATTGGTTATAAATAGGGAGTTATCGTCTATTGTAGGTAAGGTTCAGAGATTTGAGGATATGTTTAGAAATCTCAGGCTGCCCGGGAATTCGCCGAAGAGGAAGAGAATTGCTCCAGTTGATAATGCTCCTCCCAGGGCTGATCATATTTCTTTGAATATGCCTAGTACACCGGACATACAGTCGATGCTTGCAGTACCGTCTTTGAGCATTGATTTGGTTCAGGATAGTCCGTTGAATTTGTCGATCGGTCAGGGATCGTGTTTTCCTGTTTCTGTTGCTGACGTATCACCGAATGGGGTTTCGGATGCGACGCGTCTCAGTGCGGATGGTAATTCTGTCGTTCTGGCCTCATCGAATGTGCAATCGATGGTGGCTCCGCGATTATTTACGCCTGTTGTTGGTTCGGTGGGGGTTACTAGCGCTAGTGTTGCCGCTGGCGGGCGTCAGGATCTGGTTGTTGTACCGAGACGTAGGAGTGTGTTTGTGTCTAGGTTGTCTGCTGATACTTCTACAGAGAGGATTATGTCGTACTTAGGATCTAGGTTGAGTGGGATTGATGTGAATGATTGCACTGTGTATAAATATAGGAATTTGAACTCCAGGGATATTTCGTCTTTCAAGATACTTGTGCCTGATAGACTTTTTGATGAAGTGGTTGGACAATCGTTCTGATTGTCTGCCTGAGGGTGTTCTAGTTCGTGAATTCGTTCCTAATACGACTTCTAAACGTGTCAGGAATGGGGATTCATTGGGGCAGTCAAAAAACTGACTTCTCAGGTGTCTATAGTATATCAGAATGTCAGAGGTCTTAATTCCAAATTGCGTAAGTTATATTTGAACAGTGTTTCTTCTGATTTTAATGTTTTTGTTCTGACTGAGACTTGGCTTAAATCTAATATCAATGATTCTGAGTGTGTTTGTAGTGACTTTCAACTATATAGGAAGGATCGTCCAACTCGCAGGGGAGGTGGGGTTGCAATTGCGGTACATCGTTCGATATCATCTTCTATATGCGAGGTTCCGATTCATGGGACGCTTGAGATTGTTTGTGTTTGCTTGAGTTTTACTGGTAGATCTGTTTTCATTTATTGTTGTTATATTCCCCCTAATTCTGGATTAGAGGTTTATATGCAACATTTGGATAATATGGGAGTTGTATCTGAACGAGTCCGTCCTAACGATACTTTTATTGTTCTTGGCGACTTCAATTTTCCACATGTATTGTGGTCGAAGTGTAATGGGGTTGGGGCACTGCTGGCTACTTCTATCGTTGGATTTGACGATTTTTTTGATCGACTCAATGATCTCTGTCTCTCTCAATATAACGATGTCCTTAATTCAAACAATAGGCTCTTAGATTTGGTCTTTTGCAATTCGCGTGAGTTGACCGTAGCTCGGACGGCACCTCTTATTACTCCGGAGGACATACATCATCCGACTTTATATGTGTTATTGGACATCCTTGTTGATTCGAATGGGTCTACGGTCTATGGTGCATTAGATACTTATGATTTTAGGAGAACTGATTTCTCGAGGCTTTCTGATGATTTGCGATCAATTAGATGGCCTGGATTTAGGGGCGAATTATCTGTGGATGTGGATATGTTTTATAGTTTATTGGATTCCTGTTTTTCTGTTTCTATACCTCGTTTGAAACGTACTCGTACTTCTTCAGGTCCACCATGGTATAATAGTCAATTGCGCTTTTATCGGAACAGGAGGAATAGATATTTTAGGATATATAAGAGGACTGGCTCGTTACAGGATTATACTAATTATAAAGTTATAAAGAGTACACTTTTCAAAAACGGGCGACACATACGAGTACATATGGAAGCTTTATCTAAATCTGAACAGATTTGGATGATATTTTGCACATATCAGTACTGTACTGTAGAACATTAGAGTAAGCCAAATTTGAATACGATCGGTTTATAAATAAGGGTTTTATAGCTAAATTTGTGAAAATTGGGCGATACATATATATGGGAGCTATATCTAACTCTGAACCGATTTTGATGAAATTTGGCACACTTAAAGGGTGGTCCATCGGATTACTTTGTTGCAAGTTTGACGCCGATAAGTTAGTAAATGATCGAAATCAGACCCCATTTGTCGAAATCGGGTGATACATACAATAGCGTTCGTCCTTGTACCCAAAAAACACTCTGTACAAAATTTCATCAAAATAATTGCGATCGGAATCCTGCGAACAACAAATACATGGACAGACGGACGGACACCAAGCGCTAGATCGACTCAGAAGGTGATTCTGAGTCTATCGGTATATATTTTATGGGGTCTAAAATCAATATTTCTGGTAGGCACATTTTTTGGCAGATCAAAGTTGTTATAAAGGGTGATACGGTCAAAATTTGGTCAATATAAACTTGACGTATTTCTTTCAATTTTGCATTTAAAAAACCTGAACACCCCTCATTTTGAAGGTGTGTGTGTGTGTAGAATGTTGCTCCTATTCTGATTTTGGAATTCACTCTTCAGTTGTCAAAATGATGTCCAAGCAAGAAGAGCACCGTATCAAAATTTTGCTCGCGCATCGCGAAAATCCGAGCTACTCGCACGCAAAGCTGGCAAAATCGCTAAAAGTTGCCAAATCAACCGTTACAAATGTAATTAAAGTGTTTGGGGAACGTTTGTTGACAGCCAGGAAGTCTGGATCGGGGGGAAATCGAAAACCGGAAGCCGTTGAGACGACAAAGAGAGTTGCCGGTAGTTTCAAGCGAAACCCTAACCTCTCTCTCCGAGATGCCGCAAATAAGCTGGGTGTATCGTCTACAACCGTGCATCGAGCCAAAAAACGAGCCGGACTATCGACTAACAAGAAGGTAGTGACCCCAAATCGCGATGATAAACAAAATACGACGGCCAAAGCGCGATCCCGGAGGCTGTACACGACGATGCTGACGAAGTTTGACTGCGCGGTAATGGACGACGAAACCTACGTCAAAGCCGACTACAAGCAGCTTCCGGGACAGGAGTTTTATACGGCAAAAGGAAGGGGAAAGGTAGCAGATATTTTCAAGCACATAAAACTGTCAAAGTTCGCAAAGAAATATCTGGTTTGGCAAGCCATCTGTACCTGTGGCTTGAAAAGCAGCATTTTCATAGCTTCCGGGACTGTCAACCAAGAAATTTACGTGAAAGAGTGTTTGAATAAACGTCTGCTGCGTTTCCTGAAGAAACACGGTTGTTCCGTACTGTTTTGGCCGGATTTGGCATCTTGCCATTACGGTAAAAAGGCCATGGAGTGGTACGCCGCCAACAACGTGCGGGTGGTTCCCAAGGACAAGAACCCTCCCAACACGCCAGAGCTCCGCCCAATTGAGAAATACTGGGCTATTGTCAAGCGGAACCTAAAGAAGACCAAAAAAACTGCTAAGGACGAGCAGCAGTTCACGGCAAACTGGCTTTCTGCGGCGAAGGAGGTGGACAAGGTGGATGTACAAAATGTGATGGCAGGTGTCAAGCGTGAGGCCCGGCAATTCGGATTTGGAAAAGCGAAAGCCTAACTGAATGTTTTTCCTGAATTTTATACTAATTGAACTTGAAAAAGAAATTTAATTTGATTTTTTAAATAAACGATTTCACCGATTTACACACCCTCAAAAAAAAAATTACTTCTGTAACATATACTCCCAAACACATTTTGCTTCAAGCATATACATTTTTGGGTATTGCCCAAAACATTTATATATTTGATTTCTTCCAATATATAATATGTTTGAAAGCATATTGGTCTATACAATATTGTTTAAGTTAGAATAAAGATTAATTGGGATTAATAGAGTTCGTTAGAATTTGTATACTACTTTTTTGGTACATCCCTGCCAGAGTAGAAATGTCATAATTCGAATATTAATTTATCTTGTCAAAAGGCCCCGCCTTCCGCCATCTTGGTTGATAGCATCTCACTTTACTTGTTATCGATAAGCCAATTGGTGCGGTTGCAATTTATCCATATCGTTGGAAATTATAGGTAATATTGTTTACCATTTTGTATTTATTTAAAATCATCAATAAAGCCTCCTGCTTTTATTATATATTGAAAATACTAAACTATCGTGTTTATTTTTCTTTATATTTTTCGCAATCGGCGAACATTTTGGTCCTTCGAACCGGATAATTGGACTTCGGAGTGGAAGAATTGGTTTAACCGGTGTTTTCTTGGTTTTTGTTTTAGACACAGTCCACCTGACCTGGTCATCACCTTCACCTAAATTCAAACCAATCATTTCATCATCCTCAACATCTATTTCATCGTATTATAAGGTAAGTGCAGTGCATTTTCCCTTATAAAGTGAGTTCGCGGTCGGTGCAACAACAAATATAGTGGTCGTCCGTCCATTTAAAAAAAAAGTTGTTTTACAACGCTACGCGATCGTTTTTTATTGTAAATATTCCTAAAAGTGGCATACAAGTACAGTGATATCAGTGAATATTAGTGTTTTTTGATTTAAAGTGGTTTCTTTGCTTTTATTGGCGTGAAAATATCGTTTTCCAGTGTTTTTAATTAAATTTTCATTTGCCGACGGCAAAACGAATTCAAGTTTGTTGTTTTTGTTATTCCATTTTGCCGTCTGTCCAAATAATTTCGGAGAAAAATAACTTAAAGTATTTATTTTCACCACTTTCGAACACTAATATTCACTCCACCTATTTATCACTCTCTTTGTTTCGTATATTCACCACTTTTTCGCGTTTTTCTTTGCTGAAATTTCATTAATTTATTTTTATTTCATTCATTTGCATATTTGAGAACATACAAAAGCTTTTATTTTGTTTTGTTCTCATCAGTGTTGTGCTCTTAGTCGATTGCTATAGTGTAGTGACTAATCGGGCACTTCTCGTACTATCGTGTTATCGGTTATCGATCGTCTTTTGAATTCTTAAGGGGGCTGTACACTAGAGGTGGAGAACTATCGATAGCACTATCGGCACTATCGATTGTTGGGCACTATCGATAGCAGCCAGACATTTTCGATAGTACTATCGATAGTTAGTCGATAGTTTGGCTTTCACATCACCAAATATTTTCCTTTTTTGTGACGTCTGCTGCAGCAATAAAAGGAATGGATCGCTTTCTCCAAAGAGGTGTGATATTTACTTTTAAAGTAGTTCTGAGTTTTGACTATTTGTTGAATTTCAGCTAAACTTCGGAGCTCCATGACAGTCAGTGAGTCGACCATGTCAGGCATGTGTTTACAACAGCACAGACTCAGAGAAAGATTTGGCTACCGAGAGAAAAAAGAAAAATAAAATCTTTCAAGTATGGAAATATTTTAAAAGGTCAGAGGACAAACAATTTTCAAAGTGCCTTAATTGCGGAAAGGAGTATAAAACGAGCAGAAACACATCGAATTTTCACGACCATCTAAAAAGATACCATTCTGGCTTGGAAATTCTATCCTCTGATTCCAGCTATTTCAGCGGATACTGCCAATATTGCACCGACAAGCAGAAGTTGTAGAGCGTCAATACATTCAGTAGTAGTTTCTTACTTTAAAAGAGCCGTTTCGTACGACACAAACATCCCTGCAACAAAGCGGGACAAATTGTTTTCGAGAGGCGAAAAATGTTAACATTATTTTATTTTTAAACCAAACCTTTTGGATCAAATAACATTATATCGTAAAATATTCATATTAAAATATTAAACAAATTTTAAATGCGAACCAAATATGTATATTATTGTGGACGATACTATCGTCGAATATCGATAGTACTATCGTCAACTATCGATGGTTGTGAAATTACTATCGTCGACTATCGATGGCTCCGACTATCGATAGTTCTCCACCTCTACTGTACACTACGTGTACTACCCACATTATAATTCAAGTTGAATTCAAAGGTTTGAATATTTCCCGGTTTGTGTAGGGGCTTGAATTAATACCCGGTACACTTTGAAATTTTTACGCTCTCACACTGAGAGAAATTATTCGATCGTTGAAATATATGGTGAATTTTGAATATTTATTTGACAGGTATTTATTATTATAATTTATTTATTTATACTTTTGTTTATTATTATTATAATTTTTTGTGTCGAGCGTTCGGGGGTACTATTTTGTGCACCCTACATACAGTATTTTCGATTTCTGGAAACGTTTGATCTTTTTGTCGGATTTTCGCGAGTTTGTGGCCTCGAATTAGTTTTTATAACTCGAGATAAGGTGCGTTTTGATATTTTGGCTACGGATTGATTTATTGATAGCGAGAATTGTGTTTTTTATTTTGGTCGGAATTTGATTTACTTGTGCGGATTTTTCTATTTTTATTGAACGGAACCTTGTTTTGAGTTTGGTAATTTTATTGGCCGTTGCTTCTTGGCTATATTGTAATTTCGTATTTGGTTACATTCTTCAATTGGATAGTTGAACCTAAAGTTAGGATGTCTGTCTCTCCCTTTGATCGCTTTATTCGCGTTTCGGACGCTCTTATTAAATTCCACGCTCATTTTAATGCCATGAAGGATGAGGATTTAGATGTCTATAGCCTCGAGATTCGAAGTGAGGAATTGGGGAAGTTGTGGACCAAGGTTCAGGATTCCTTTGAGGAATGCTTGGCTAGTTTACAGGGTTCCGGATCAACGAAAACGAATGATATTGAATCGGTGAACGGGAAGTATGACGCGTCCCATCAGGCATATATGAATTGTTTGTCCGCGATAAATCGAAAATTGGGCCAGTTTCGTCGTTCACGTAGGTCATCGATCACTTCGTCCGTGTCTTCGGTCGATGCAACATCGAGACGGAGTATCGGGACTCATAAATCGAATAAAGGATCCGAAGCGATTTTGACTAATAACGCGACTTCTTCGATACCGGCTGATCGGGATGAGCAGTCGCTGCGTAATGGCAATGCCGCGTTTAGGGGTGAAATGGCCATGGGTGGCCCTCCACTTTGTGATATGGTTCACAATTTAGCGTTGCCACCGTGCGATACGGATGTATTTGAGGGCAATTTTCTAGACTGGCCTACGTTCCGGGATTTGTTTCAAGCGGTTTATGTTAACAATTCAAGATTAACGGACGTCGAGCGTTTGTGTCATCTTGTGCGGAAGACCAGTGGCGAAGCTAGGGAAATTGTCTCGAAGTTTCCGCTGACACATCGAAGTTTCGCCCTCGCGTGGAAGGCCCTCGTTGATGCATACGACAATAACCGGGTTCTAGTTCACAATCAACTCAAGTCTCTTTTTGCAATTTCGGCAGTAGCGGTAGAGACAAGTGCGGGTTTGAAATCGATTCAACGCGGAATCAATGGCTGTCTGTCGGCATTGAATACGTACGAGGTTTCGACCGATAATTGGGACCATATACTCGTTTTTATTTGCCTTCAACGTTTGCCGCGGATTACACCGACTCTTTGGGAGAGACAAATCGGCCTTTTCGTCGTGGGCGGATTTGGACGCTTTTTTGTCCGAAAGAGTTCGTACGTTAATGTGTTTGCATGATTTGCGTGAGGATACGTCTTCGAAGCGTTCTCAGGAGAAGAAGGTCAAAGCGCATTTTGCCAATGCGCCTTTTTCTAAATCGTCACGGGCTGCGTCGGAATATAAGTGCGTTATTTGCCCTAAACATAACCATAGACTTTCGGCTTGCGTTAAATTTGGTAAACTGTCGGTATCGGAACGTTACACAGTGGTGAAACGTAATCGGCAGTGCTTGAATTGCTTAACGAAAGGTCATGAGATGAAGGATTGTCCAAGTAAATATTCGTGTTCGAAATGTAATTCGAGACATCATTCGCTATTGCATCGTGATTCTACGCCGTCTAATAGCGCGACTTCGGTGACAAGTTCGACCAACACATTGTCTAGTCCAGCGGCTAGTTTTCAACCGAGAACTACGCCGAGAACTTCGTCGGCATGCCTACCTCGCCAGGCATTTCATACGACGCAAAATAGGGCCGTGCTTCTGGGTACTGCGATGATTAATATCATACAAGATGGGGTTTCATATCCGGCACGCGCTTTGATCGACCCCGCTTCAGAATCTTCCTTTCTGACGGAACGCTTTCAAAATCGGGTGAAACTACCGGTTCACGCGGCTAATGTTACAATTTCGGGGGTAAATAGCGCAATTTCGGCCAAATCGAGAAAAATGTGTAATTTGAGAATCGGATCTCCACTCAACGCGTCGGTTTTGTTGGAAACGACGGCTATAGTGCTCCAATCTATATCCGGGAATTTACCTTCTTTTACGGTTTCGCAGGAAGTGTTATCTCAAATTCCAGATATTCGTTTAGCCGATCCGAACCTTTTCGTGTCGAGACCAGAGGTGTGCACGTGAGAAATAGTTTACTCACGCTCACGCACACTCACGACTGAAAAATGATAATCACGCACACTCACGCACGATATTTTTTGGTAGGACTCACGCACACTCACGAAAAGAAAATTTGTACTCACGCACACTCACGCACGGAAACGTCGTGACTCACGAAAAATACCGTGACTCACGAAAAATATCGTGACTCACGAAAAATATCGTGACTCTCGAATAATTTTATGATTAATTTACCTTACCGAAGTGTCTGAAAACATGAGCATTATTAAAATCGAGACTGTTATTGAACTCTTAACATCCCAGGTGTCACTAGAATTGTAATTGAATTTAACTCTTAAGCATTTTATGTTGGTGAGCAGGAATATTTTCGTGAGTGTAATTCGTTACTCACGCACACTCACGAAGATATTATTTTCGTGAATCACGCTCATGCACGATATTTTGGTTTGTTAATCACGCTCACGCACACTCACGCTGTTGTCATGAGCGTGACTCACGCACGACTCACGAAAATTTTCGTGAGTCACGACAATTTCGTGTCACGTGCACACCTCTAGTCGAGACCTGTCGACATTCTACTAGGCGCGGATTTGTATCCGAGAATACTCTTGGAAGGTTGCGTGCAGATTGTTGCTCAATCATTGATAGCACAAAACAGTGTCTTCGGTAACAGGTCCGATTGCTACATCACAAATTCAAACGTTTACTACGACTATCGCGGTTAATGAAGAGGAAAGTTTAAATAGAACGCTTTTACGGTTTTGGGAGATTTCCAAACTTCGCGTCGTGTTTAATGCGCGATACGGACACTGTTACAGTTAGCTGAAGATACTGAGAAGGACTTTCCGCTCGCTGCCGATATATTACGTAAATGTATGTACGTTGATGGCGTTTTGACCGGAACTCATGACCTTGAAACCGCGATAATGGCTCGGGATCAATTAATCGCGGCGCTTGCGACGGCTAAATTTGAACTGCGGAAATGGACATCGAATTATAGAGAAATTTTAGATTCACTACCGCCGGAATATTTGGTTGATGCTCAATTTCTGGCATTTGTCGAGGCTAGCAATTCGAAACCATTGGGTGTGAGATGGAATGCTCAATTGGATGCGTTCTACCTCGCGGTCGAGCCTATAGCGAAAAGGTGTGGATACACTAAACGGGAAGTGTTTTCGGCTATCGCGAAATTATTCGACCCTGTCGGTTGGTTAGGTCCAGTGATAATTGTGGCAAAGATTATCATGCAGAAGGTTTGGCTTGATCGCGTCGGCTGGGATGAAATACTGCCTTCGGCAACGGCCTCCGAGTGGGAAAAATTTGTAGATTGTTATCCGGATGTCAATTCGATAAATATTCCTCGGTGGATTCGTTACACACCGTGCACTTCGGCCGAGCTTCACGTATTTTCAGATGCCTCGGTTAAGGCATACGCGGGGGTAGTATATATTCGAGTTTTGGCCCCAAATGGCGAGATTGTCGTTAATTTGCTATCGTGCAAGACGAAAGTTGCTCCGTTGAAATCGGTTTCTTTGCCTCGTTTGGAGCTTTGCGGCGCTGTTTTAGCGTCCGAACTCGCAAAAACGGTCGTTCGGGAGGTCGATATTGATTTTCGTCGAATTTATTGTTGGACGGATTCGACTATAGTTCTGGCCTGGTTAAAAAAGACTCCTTCGACTTGGACAACATTTGTCGCGAATAGGGTATGTCGCATTCAGGAGAATGTCGGTGGTACGAATTGGTATCATGTGAGGTCGGAGGATAATCCTGCTGATCTTGGCAGCCGGGGTGTGTCCCCTTCGGATTTGGCCGCCTCTTGAATTTGGTGGCATGGGAATCAGTGGCTATCGTGTAGTCAATCGGAATGGCCGGTTCGTGACATTTCCTCTTTTGACACCGATGTAGAAATTCGGTCTGTGAAGGCACATGCTTCTTTCTTTAATTCATACGAGGATGTTCTCGATAGATTTTCTTCTCTGGATAGAGCGTTGCGTGTTATCTCATATGTTATGAGATTCTTTTGTCGGACGCATCCCGCTCATAGGCGTGATTGTAGCTATGCGGATCAACGTTTATCATCGTCTGAGATTAGGGCAACTAAAAGTCGCTTGATAGTGCTTGCTCAAAAAGTGAATTATGGTAATGAATATAAGGACTTGATGGATAGGTCTTCGTTAGGTACTGGCAGTTCACTTGTTTCTTTGAACCCGTTCCTTGATGAAATGGGTGTTATGCGGATGCATGGTCGTTTGAGCCGCTCGCCTATTCTCTCGTATTCAGAGCGGCATCCCATAATTTTGCCCTATGGTTGTCGATTCACGAAACTTTTGGTGGAATTCGTTCATTTGATTTCCATTCATGGAGGAAATCAGTTGATGTTGCGCATTCTTCGTATAGAATACTGGATACCTCGTGTGAGAAATCTTATTCGATCGGTTATACATAGGTGTAAACCCTGTCTTTTGGAGAAGAAACGCGTTTGTAGTCAGGTGATGGCTCCTCTTTCTCCGGAAAGAACTGTTCTCGACAGACCTTTTACTACGACTGGCGTAGACTATGCAGGCCCCTTTGAGATGAAGTCGTTCACCGGACGTTATTGTCGCATAACTAAAGGTTATGTTTGCGTTTTCGTGTGTTTTGCTACTAGGGCGATTCATTTGGAAGCGGTTTCCGACTTGTCGACTGCCAGCTTTCTAGCGTCATTTCATCGGTTTGTTGCTCGTAGGGGTTGTCCTGCAACCATTTTCTCGGACAATGGGACGAATTTTGTCCGTGCGTCTCGGGAGCTTGAACGAAATTTCCGGGATTTCATTAAGGGAAGAAGTGATGTCGTGTCCTCTACGTTTTCACACCAGGGCCTATCGTGGCGATTTATCCCAGCTGGTGCGCCTCATGTGGGAGGCCTTTGGGAAGCTGGGATGAAGAGTTTTAAGTTGCATTTCAGAAGGCAAGTAGGGAATATTCGTTTCACGTTTGAAGAGTTTTCGGTGTTGGCTCGTATTGAGGCTTGTTTGAATTCAAGACCTCTGTGTCCCCAATCGGATAATCCGCAGGAGCTTGACGCTTTGACACCGGGTCATTTTCTTATAGGTGCCCCTCTACTCGCCCCTGCGGAGCCAGTTATAACCGAACAGCCTCTTTCGTTGGTGAATCGGTTTCGTAAGGTACAGGCTCTTGCACAACAGTTTTGTGTTCGTTGGAAAGAGGAATATTTGAAGAATCTGCATATGAGATATAAATGGAAATTTCCTCAGCGCGATGTTATGGTAAATGATCAAGTAGTTATTCATCATGAACAGTCGAGTCGTATCGGTACACCCGGGCGTAGGTGGTCATATTCGCGTCGCGGATGTACTTACGGAGAATGGCGTTGTAAGGCGACCTATAGCTAAGTTGGTCCCATTGGCCGACACTTCGGCGAGCTCTTTGTAATTCGTATATTTTCTCGCAGTATCATGGAAAATATCTCGTGCTTCGCCGACGACTTGGAAAATTTCGAGGATATTATGGAACGCGTGCCCTCTCGATATGTCGGCGGACGAACAAGCGTTGTTGGAGGAGTCGATTGTGATACCGTCTCCTACCATTCCGGAGGTTCAGCTATCGCCCCAGAAAATTGAGAGTCCACCTCCGTTAGTTGTGGAAGAGCCCGTGGTGGCGCCTGCTGTTGTAGAGGCTCCTGATGTTGCTCGAACTCCTGCTCAATTGGTGTGCAGGGTTTGTGGAGGTCGTCACGCATTGCGACGGTGTCGGAAGTTCTTCTCTCTTTCGATTGAGAGGCGGATACGTATGGTGGTACGGCATCGCTATTGCTATAGATGTTTAGCACAGACCCACCAATCGAAGGATTGTCCTAGCCGGCGTAGGTGCCCCAGTTGCTCCGGGGACCACAATGTTCTGTTGCACGCTGCGGCTGCGGCGCCTCGAATCGAACATGGGAGCTCGAGGTCTGCTCAGCGGATTCGTAGTGAGAGCCATACGAATTGTCCGTCCGATCTTGCTGTGGCACGGCCATATTCCGATTTTGGTGGCGTCGAAGTTCTGCCCCTGCAGAATGTCGTTACTCTGGCGCCCAGCCTCGTAGTCCGCGTGTCCCCCCATGGTGTGTCCGTTCCGGTCCGTGCAGTAATCGACAACTGCGCGCGACAAAGCCAAATCTGTCGCTCTATGGTCGAGAACTTAGGGCTCCCGGTTACAAATATTGAGGGGGTCCAATTTTGCCGGTTGACAGTTTCGTCCGCTTATGATCCAGAGCAGCGATTGACGTTTACTGCTCGTGTGCACGATCTAGGTCGACGCCGTGCCAGAACGGATCAAGGAATCTTTTTTGGGATTACCTTTGGCAGATCCGCAATTTTACAGAGTGGGACGGGTTGCGATCGTTTTTGGTCCTGAGGTGTATTGACGAATTATAACACACAGGGTGTGTACGTCGCCCGGTCTTCCGGTGGCTCATTACACAATTTTCGGTTGGGTTCTGTCCGGGTTGTGTAACTGTTAGGGTAAATACGCGAGAGCCCCCTTTTTTGGGTTCTAACGGCCCCCTTTTGGCCATCGTTTTATTGTATCTCTATTCGCGAGAGCCCCCTTTTTTGGGGCTCTACCGGGTCCCCTTTTGACCCATCGCTACTTTGTCGCGAGAGCCCCCCTTTTTGTAATTTTTGTAATCTAGTCTTAAGTTGAATTTGAAAAGATAAATGAATGAATAAATTGGATTTATGGTAAATGAACTGAAAGAAACTCACTTTGCACTGCACTTAGCCTCATTTTGTATTTTAAGTTTAGTTTTAGTTACAACATACCTTGATGTTACAAGGCGGCCGGCAATGTTTAAGTTAGAATAAAGATTAATTGGGATTAATAGAGTTCGTTAGAATTTGTATACTACTTTTTTGGTACATCCCTGCCAGAGAAGAAATGTCATAATTCGAATATTAATTTATCTTGTCAAAAGGCCCCGCCTTCCGCCATCTTGGTTGAGAGCATCTCACTTTACTTGTTATCGGGGTAGTCTAAGTTCCAAACATTATGTATTTTTCCATCCAAATTCAATAATGTTGTCTTCCAAAAAAATATATGTTATTATGTGAACATATAATATGTTTGGAAACATTTTTATCCCAAAAATATTATATGCTTAGAAGAATTTTCTCCCATAGAAGATTGTGCTCAAATTTTTTTTCTGCCTAATTATATATTCCCTCACATTTTTCTCACTTCCACGAGTTTTTTAGTTCATAGCACCTTTTTCTGTAATACAAACATTGTAGAAGAAATTATTAAATTTTATAATTTTTTTATACCCTCCACCATAGGATGGGGGTATATTAACTTTGTCATTCCGTTTGTAACACATCGAAATATTGCTCTAAGACCCCATAAAGTATATATATTCTGGGTCGTGGTGAAATTCTGAGTCGATCTAAGCATGTCCGTCCGTCCGTCCGTCTGTCCGTCTGTCCGGCTGTCCGTCCGTCTGTGGAAATCACGCTAACTTCCGAACGAAACAAGCTATCGACTTGAAACTTGGCACAAGTAGTTGTTATTGATGTAGGTCGGATGGTATTGAAAATCGGCCATATCGGACCACGTTTACGTATAGCCCCCATATAAACCGATCCCCAAATTTGGCTTGGGGAGCCTCCCGGAGCAGCAAAATTCATCCGATCCGGTTGAAATTTGGTACCTGATGTTAGTATACCACATCTAACAACCATGCAAAAATTGGTCCATATCGGTCCATAATTATATATAGCTCCCATATAAACCGATCCCCAGATTTGACCTCCGGACCCTCTTGGAGGAGCAAAATTCATCCGATCCGGTTGAAATTTAGTACGTGGTCTTAGTATATGGTCTCTAACACCCATGCAAAAATTGGTCCATGTCGGTCCATAATTATATATAGCCCCCATATAAACCGATCCCCAGATTTGACCTCCGGAGCCTCTTGGAGGGGCAAAATTCATCCGATCCTGCTGAAATTTGGTACCTGATGTTAGTATACGGCCTCTAACAACCATGCAAAAATTAGTCCATATCGGTCCATAATTATATATAGCCCCCATATAAACCGATCCCCAGATTTGACCTCCGGAGCCTCTTGGAGGGGCAAAATTCATCCGATCCTGCTGAAATTTGGTACCTGATGTTAGTATATAGTCTCTAACAACCATGCAAAAATTGGTCCATATCGGTTCATAATTATATATAGCTCCCATATAAACCGATCCCCAGATTTGAACTCCGGAGCCTCTTGGAGGAGCAAAATTCATCCGATCCAATTGAAATTTAGTACGTGGTGTTAGTATATAGTCTCTAACAACCATGCAAAAATTGGTCCATATCGGTTCATAATTATATATAGCTCCCATATAAACCGATCCCCAGATTTGACCTCAGGAGCCTCTTGGAGGAGCGAAATTCATCCGATCCAGTTGAAATTTGGTACATGGTGTTAGTATATGGTATCTAACAACCATGCAAAAATTGGTCCATATCGGTCCATAATTATATATAGCAAAAGTCATCCGATGCGGTTGAAATTTGGTACATTTTGTCAATATATGGCCTCTAACAGCCATGTAAAAATTGGTCAATATCGGTCTTTAGTTATATATAGCCGATGACTTATTACACAAAAATTGGTCCATATCGCCAAAAATAATCTACCAAAACTTTATTTCCATAGAAAATTTTGTCAAATTTTATTACTATAGAAAGTTGTGTCAAAATTTCATTTCTATAGAAAGTTTTGTCAAACGTTTATTTCTATAGAAATGTTTGTCAAAATTTTATTTCCATAGAATGTTTTGTTAAAATTTTATTTTTATAGAAAATTTTGTAAAAAATTTATTTCTGTAGAAAATTTTGTCAACATTTTATTTCTATACAAAAATTTTTCAACATTTTACTTCCATAGAAAATTTTGTCAACATTTTATTTCTATAGAAAATTTTGTCAAGTTTTTATTTCTATAGAAAATTTTGTCAAAATTTTATTTCTATAGAAAATTTTGTCAAGTTTTCATTTCTATAGAAAATTTTGTCAAACTATATTATATACGTATTTAATCGGCCTTTTTTTGTTTAATATATACCCCGTATGGGCTAACTTACAATTTAGAAGACAGTGTTAAAAAGTTTTACGATACCTTGCCATCGGCAAGTGTTATCCCAACCCAAGTGGATGACAGCCTTTAGTAGAAGTTCCTACGCAATCCATGGTGGAGGGTACATAAGATTCGGCCTGGCCGAACTTACGGCCGTATATACTTGTTACATTCTACCTTTTGCCGGACGGGGATTCGAAATGCGGACCACACAGTTTGTAAGCCAGCACACTAACCACTGGGCTACGTAGCTGTTATGGTCATCAAGAGATAATTATCGTTATAAGTCATGTTTATATAGCATAGCTTGCGGCGCCCACGAGCCGATGCAAACATAACATTGTTTAACAACATAACATTGTTAAACATACATTTGTTGGCGGCGTGGATCAGTGGTTGGTACGTCCGCCTTGCATGCCAAGGGTCCTGGGTTCGATCCCTGCTTCGACCGACACCATGGTTTTTAATTTTTTTTTACATATATTTTTTACGTATATTCCAGATAGTTCGGAATATCCCGAAAATGTGTTCAAAATTACATACTACTATATTAAATTTTTACTACGAAACTTATAAAAGACTTAAAGTCAGAAAACAACAGTGCTTGACATAAACGAAATGGACTGAGTTCAAACCATATATTATTTTTTATTGCAAACATAAAAATTTTGTAACAAAAAAGGGTTTGTATACAAGTTTGAAATTTTCGAAGAAATTCAAAAACTCTTACAAAGGAAGAATGTGAAGTCGAGTGTATATATAAATATTTTTCCATCGAATCCTAAAGTTAACGATAACCATTCAAAAGCACATTATAATTAAATTCTAAACAATAATTTTACAACCAAGACATAAATTTATTTAGGTGCGAACAATTATTTGCTTTCTTTCATAATTTATTCTAAAGAAAATAAACTTATTCAATTGTTGCTTGGGATCATGCCCCACCAAGTTATAATACAATTTGCCTAAAAAAGTTATAATGTTATTTTGGGTTTACCGATTCGAGTTTTGCCGTTAAAATGAGAAATAATTTTAGCGGCAAAACTCGAACTCAATGCCCGCTTTTATTTTCGAAGAATCCGTCAACTCCTCTTGGATTACTCATTAATAAAGAGGAACTAATCATTGTTTTTATAGATCTTACTGTTTAATTTTTCACTGTTTCCCGATGTTTTCATTTTACTGTCACAACTCTAAAAAGAGTACACTAAAGATTTCATGTCCTTAAAATAAGAATACAAATTTTGCTTAGCTTAGACGACGCATTTCTCTAATATAAAGTTTTTCCATGTTCAAAAGTCGATAAACTTTTTAATGAAGTCGTGTTGTCCTTATAATTAAGTGACTTGAAAATGGGTATCATAACATGAAAGAAAAAAAATTTTTGAACTAAGGTCAACTTGACTTTAATAATTCAGAAAAATTCTTTAAAACTAATGAAATTGTCTTCAAATTTGTTGCATTTTTGCATCTGGACATGTTTTTCAAAACGTTATTTTAAAGACGTTTTTTACTTGAAACATAGCATAATTTCTACTGGACGTCTTGTTTTCAACGGACTTTTTATAGCATGTGAAAAAAGCGAAAAAATAAAATTTGCTTCATAGAGTCAAATACACAAAACCCACATTTGAAAGAGAATTATGTCTTAAAAGTATCCTTACTTGAATTCTCGGCTTCATTGGCTCGGAATCAATACCAAAATTGTTAAAATAGAGACACAATCTTTGGAACTGGGCATCCTATTTGTCAGTGTATAGTGCCCTTTCGTTAGTTTTTATGAAGATCCCTTTAATTACCTTTGTTTGAATATTTTGACTTACTCGTCCTACGTTCCGATTTGTTTTGACGAAACAAAAAAAAAAAAGTGCCCGTAATGCGAAAATGATAAACAAAACTCATGCTCTTTTTTTAAATGTCTTTTCTCTTGGTTCCGAATGAATTTTCTCTCCGAATACTCATTTTAATCTTTTTACTCACAACATATCACAACATATATATATATGTTTACTCCAAATTTAGAAATTTATACTTGTTTATATTCACACACAGTATTTTTCCAATCTTTAATTGAATTTTCTTTGCGTATATATATTTTTAAGGCGCCAATTTGTTACTTTCATGATTTTACTTCCAGCACACATTTTATGTCTCTCTTTCTAAACACGTATATGTTTATAGTCTCTTTCTAAATTAATATATGTTTGCATCCAAGCATATTATATTTACAAACATTTTATGTTCCAAACATAATATGTTCTAACATATTAACATATATGTCCCAAACATGTTATGCTAGTTTATGAACATTATATGCTTGCACTTAAAAATATTATGTTTTCAAATTTGAGTTCCAAACATATAATTTTTACACCCAAACATATGAAAAACAGTCTTTCGTCCGTGCACGCGTTTTCCCTTGACCAAATTTTGACCGTATCACCCTTTACCCTAACCATTATGTGGTTTAGGGTATAATCAGATGTAAAAACACTATGTTTGTTATTTATAGCACCAAATAGTTTATAAAATTTCAAACTTTTTAATTTGCTAATCAAAAAATTCTCGTTATATAAACGACATATTTGAAGTCTTGTCTTTTATGAAGTGTCACTTATATACAGATAACTTACAACTTATTATTAGCGGCGGAGTGGGTTCTGAAATACACACCGAGAACATTGTTAACCGCGAATTGGTACGCCTCAAAAGTTATTTCCACAACTACTTTTTTGCTACGGAAGGTTTATAATTCTGGTTCTATACTGCCCTTGAACGTAAGAAAGCACATAGCCAGATCTTTACTTCTACCGAATATTACCTATGAGTTGAAAGATCTTTCTGGGGCATCTTGGTAGTCACAATAGATTGAGGGTATGTGCGAACCGAATTGTACGATTTGCATTCAATCTAAGGTATTACGAACACGTTTCGCCATATACAGTTCAGTTTCTGGGGTGTACATTTAATAACTTTAGTCCCCGACCTTTAATTTAGCACAAGGTAACCTTCTTTTTTTAATTAAGTCTATAGATTAAATAATCCTTACAGACTAATTCTATAAATACATATTTACAAATAGCATTATGCATTTAAAAATAGTATTATTTTACGCTTAAGTGTGGTATGATTTTCATATAGGTCTAGTAAGAAGAAATACTTATTGAATTGGGAGAACGTCCTCCGTGACGGCCTCGGAGGAACATTCACAAGGATCCGATTCAAAATATAGACACAATCCGTTCGTCCGTGAATAACATTACATGCAACATGTAAATGTTCTGTGTTATCAACCAAACCTGGAAAATATTATACAAATCGGTTCAGATTTAGATATAGCTCCCATATATATGCATGGCTCGATTTTCCCAAATTTGGCCATAATACTATTATTTATTGACCAATGTTGCTCATATTTCAAATGTACATGTAATAGGCGATCGTATTTAGACTTACATGTAGCTCTTATTTTCAGAAATTTGGATTTATTATCCACACTACCCAGCAAAAACTAGGTAACCACATCTCATTACAATTGACATTACCAGGAGTAAAGCTGTCATTACACGTTGCATTACATTGTGGCGAGTTATAATGACTAACTTGTAATGACAAAAATAAATACTTCTCGGTAATTTTCGAATTGTTATTTTCAAATTGTTAGGTAGTTGTAGTTAACGAATTAATAAAATAGAATAAATGATGGTACCATTAGGTATAATTATTCACATAATCGAGCACTTACATAAAAAATCAAAAAGAATGTAACGGTAATTCTGAAAAATTTTCCGTTAAGAAGTTTTTATCACAAATATTTCATAATAATTGTGTTTAATGACATTATCATATTATGTTTTAAATAAATGCTTTTTTATACCTCCTTCACATTACCTTCCAAAATGCGCTTAAACTAAATTTCAAATCCCATTTACCTTATAAAAAAGAGACTTAAAATCCACTTTTAGTAGATTTCGAACCTTATGTGAATTGGCTATTGGATATATTATAACGTAATTCACGAATCCAACTCTCTTAAACAACCTACATTTATTTTTAAGTGTGAAATTAATTTGCGTGTAATCGTATTTAGATTATTTATTAGATTTTTTGTTTATTTATACAATATTCGTTTCTATTCAAGTAGTTCTCCTATTACAGGATCACTCGCCATATTTTGATCCATTGTAATCGGCGATAGAAATAAATATTTTCGAGATTTGATTGGCAGAGACAATAAGTGGCTATTTTGCAAACTTTGGTGTATTTACGAATAAGTCATTACATATTAGGTGATTATATGCTTTAAATGCACTACTTATTTTATGGCCCAAAGTATGCCTGGGGAGAAGTACTTTCCTTCTAGGACATGCGTATGTAAATTTAATCCGAAGCGATGCCAATTAATAAGTGGTTATTAATTTTTAAATAGGCTTACCTACAAGATTACCTGGTAATGAGAGTTTTTGCTGGGTAATTAAGCGATTTCCTCTTTTTTAATAATGGACTCAATTAGTCAATTGGTGGCATACTAATTCTGTGGGTTCAGAATCTACTGTAAACTCACTATATATGCTCAAATTCATCGAAATCGGTTCAGATTTGGCTATAGCTCCATATATATGTATCGCCCAATTTTCACAAATTAACCCTTATTTATAAACCGATGTTACTCAAATTTGCCTTACTCTAATGTTCTACAGTACTGACTATATGTGCAAAATGTCATCCAAATCTGTTCAGATTTAGATATAGCTTCCATATATACTGGTATGTGTCGCCCGTTTTTGAAAAATGTACTCTTTATAACTTTATTTCTGACCATAATAGTCTTATTTAGTCCCCGATCTTACTCTAACTTAACACAAGGTAGCCTTTTGTGGTAGTAACCAAATCTGGAAAATATCATCAAAATCGGTTCAGATTTAGATATAGCTCCCATATATATGCATCGATAGATTTTCCCAAATTTGGCCATAGTACTCTTATTTATTAACCCATTAACGCCCAAGCGAAATTTTTTTTCGATTTTTTTCACCAAATTTCGTATACTAGGGTAATTTGTTCCAAAA
Source organism: Haematobia irritans (assembly GCF_050003625.1). Taxonomy (NCBI): domain Eukaryota; kingdom Metazoa; phylum Arthropoda; class Insecta; order Diptera; family Muscidae; genus Haematobia; species Haematobia irritans. The sequence continues at coordinate 87,842,146 of NC_134398.1, forward strand.
ACTTCAAATCTGGCATCAGATTTTTTCTTAGAATTTTAGTTCTTGAGATATAGGGTGTTCGAATAATCGAACACTGGACAGTATTTAGCATTTTTTTACCAAGTATGAAATAAAACATTATTATGATTTTTTTATCAGAATTTTATTATATTTTAGCTCAATTTAAAAAAGATAATGTAATATAAGCTAATTATTTATCTTATTTGTGATCTATTTCAAAACAATATGTATGAAGTGGAAAATTACATCGCTTACATAAAAAAGAAGCTGGTTTATGGCAATCGACGTTTTTTTTTTTTGTTTTCTGCGATTTTCGCAATGAGATGATTTATTTTTCAATTTATTCAAAGCAGCAATGTTTGTTAGCTTTTCTTGTCCATTTAGGCGTACCAAATAATGACAACTTTTTATATACTTTTTCAGCGCTCGGAGGAACTTCAACACGTCTGCGTTTGGACGAATGGGTGATACCGGCAGATGTGGAAGCACCTACGTCAATGGTTTGTTGTTCCTTTGGTATGTCCACTGTAACGTTCATTTGGTATGTCCACTGTAACGTACTCTCTGGTGGCTAAATTCAATTCTTCTACTTCGTAAACCCCAGCACAAATCACTTCGGCACCGGTCTTTTGTAAAACATTTTATTAGTTTCTTAAATCTATAAAATAATATTCTACATGTGCTAACATTTTGTTTTATAATAATATCGCCATATAAATCTTCCTAATCCGTAACTTCGCCAACATTTTCTGGAAGCAAAATACAAATAGTAGAAATTTCACTTTCATCATCACTCCAATCATGAATAATTGCTGCTAATTCATCGCCAGTTATTACTCGATTCGACATTTTTTCCCACTACAAATTACACTTTTATTATACCCTCCACCATAGGATGGGGGTATATTAACTTTGTCATTCCGTTTCTAACACATCGAAATATTGCTCTAAGACCCCATAAAGTATATATATTCTTGGTCGTGGTGAAATTCTGAGTCGATCTGAGCATGTCCGTCCGTCTGTTGAAATCACGCTAACTTCCGAACGAAACAAGCTATCGACTTCAAACTTGGCACAAGTAGTTGTTATTGATGTAGGTCGGATGGTATTGCAATGGGCCATATCGGTCCACTTTTACATGTAGCCCCCATATAAACGGACCCCCAAATTTGGCTTGCGATTGCTCGAAGAGAAGCAAGTTTCATCCGATCCGGCTGAAATTTGGTACATAGTGTTAGTATATGGTCTCTAACAGCCATGCAAAAATTGGTCCACATCGGTCCATAATTACATATAGCCCCCATATAAACCGATCCCCCGATTTGGCTTGCGTAGCCTCTAAGAGAAGCAAATTTCATCCGATCCGGCTGAAATTTGGTACGTGGTGGTAGTATATGATATTTAACAACCATGCCAAAAGTGGTCAATATCAGTCCATAATCATATATAGCCCCCATATAAATCGATCTCGAGATTTGGTTTTGGAGCCTCTTGGAGGAGCAAATTTCATCCGAGTCAGTTGAAATTTGGTACATTGTGCTAGTAAAGGGTGATTTGTTAAGAGCTTGATAACTTTTAAAAAAAAAAAAACGCATAAAATTTGCAAAATCTCATCGGTTCTTTATTTGAAACGTTAGATTGGTCCATGACATTTACTTTTTGAAGATAATTTCATTTAAATGTTGACCGCGGCTGCGTCTTAGGTGGTCCATTCGGAAAGTCCAATTTTGGGCAACTTTTTCGAGCATTTCGGCCGGAATAGCCCGAATTTCTTCGGAAATGTTGTCTTCCAAAGCTGGAATAGTTGCTGGCTTATTTCTGTAGACTTTAGACTTGACGTAGCCCCACAAAAAATAGTCTAAAGGCGTCAAATCGCATGATCTTGGTGGCCAACTTACCGGTCCATTTCTTGAGATGAATTGTTCTCCGAAGTTTTCCCTCAAAATGGCCATAGAATCGCGAGCTGTGTGGCATGTAGCGCCATCTTGTTGAAACCACATGTCAACCAAGTTCAGTTCTTCCATTTTTGGCAACAAAAAGTTTGTTAGCATCGAACGATAGCGATCGCCATTCACCGTAACGTTGCGTCCAACAGCATCTTTGAAAAAATACGGTCCAATGATTCCACCAGCGTACAAACCACACCAAACAGTGCATTTTTCGGGATGCATGGGCAGTTCTTGAACGGCTTCTGGTTGCTCTTCACTCCAAATGCGGCAATTTTGCTTATTTACGTAGCCATTCAACCAGAAATGAGCCTCATCGCTGAACAAAATTTGTCGATAAAAAAGCGGAATTTCTGCCAACTTTTCTAGGGCCCATTCACTGAAAATTCGACGTTGTGGCTCGTTAGTAAGTCTATTCATGATGAAATGTCAAAGCATACTGAGCATCTTTCTCTTTGACACCATGTCTGAAATCCCACGTGATCTGTCAAATACTAATGCATGAAAATCCTAACCTCAAAAGAATCACCCTTTATATGGCCGTTAACAACCATGTCTAACTAGGTCCATATCGGTCTATAGTTATATATAGAAAACGATGTTAAGAAGTTTTAAGATATCACAACCCAAGTAATTGGATTGTGGATGACAGTCTTTCGTAGAAGATTCTACGCAATTCATGGTGGAGGGTACATAAGATTCGGCCTGGCCGAACTTATGGCCGTATATACTTGTTTAAATTAAATTTCACATTTTCTGCTAGTTGATTCTTACGATCGCAATAGAAACCAAAACACTTGTTCACTTACTTCTTTTTCTATAATACAGTTACGAATTTCTTTCTGTCATAAACGTTAATATTTGACATTTTACATTCTTAACATAGAAGAATAACAGAACAAACTGATTAATATAATCTAGAAGCAACCGCCAAAAAAGAATAAAGCTAACGAAAATCATAAACAAAACTTAGAACACAAAATGCTAAATAGTGCCCAGTGTTCGATTAATCGAACACTCGCATATATCAATAGATTGTTCGTAGATATCAAACATTTTTCACAACTTAACGATTATTACAAATAATTTAAACAATTTTAAAGAAAACTTCATCATTAATTTTTGAAATTTTGTGCATTTTGGTAGAATTAACTGCCGGACAATATTAGAACAAAAAATACGATTTTTAAAACGGTGCCAAAAGGGTTAAAATATCCAACTGGACTTGAAAAAAAAAATTGATTCGTATAGCTGAGGTATCAAAATTCAACCTACAGTCAATTAATATTTGTTATATTCTCAAAAACACTACGAAAAAATCGAGGAAAATGTATTAAAATAGTGTTCGAAAAATCGAACGTTGGGTCAATATGGGTTAACCAATGTTGCTCAAATTTCAAATGTATATGTACTAGCCGATATATTAAGACTTACATGTAGCTCTTACATAAATATTTTGCCCTATTTTAGGAAATTTGGAATTATTATTTACCACACTAATTGAGCGATTTCCTCTTTTTTAATAATGGACTCAATATTAATGGCATACTAACTCTGTAAGTTCAGAATGAACTATAGCTCCTAATATAAGACATTTCTGTTCAGATTGTGATAAAACTCCCATAACCATGAACCCATTAATGTTCTTAAATATGGAATTGCGGGTTTTCCCCAAACCTGTACCATTGATACCCCACAAACAATGTTTACTAATGCAGTAGGGGTGATTTAGGGTATGATATAGTCGACCTCGCCCGACTTTATACTTTACTCATTTGTTTAATAATGGACTCAATTAGTGGCATACTAACTCTATAGTTCCTAATATCAGACATTTCTGTTCAGATTGTGATAAAACTCCCATAACCATGTACCCTTTAATGTTCTTAAATATACACGCAAAGAAAAAAAACGTTTGGAAAACGTGTACCAAAACGTTTTTCTTTTGTTAGAGTTTTTTGAATTGCTTCGAAAATTTTAAACTTTTATCACCAAAAAAATTCGTTTGTTACAAAATTTTTATTTTTTCAATAAAAAAAAGTTATTTTTGAAACAACAACACAGTCCATTTCGTTTATATCAAACACTGTTCTTTTCTGACTTTAGGTCTTTAATAAGACACATTTTACACATTTTTCGGAATCACATTTTTTCGGAATCTTCCGAACATATCTGGAATATATGTAAAAAAAAAGCAAAAAAAAAACTTTGGTCGATGCAGGGATCGAACCCACGACCCTTGGCATGCAAGTCGGACGTAGCAACCACTGCTCCACGGTGCCAAACTAACTGTTTGTTTCTGTTAAATAAACTTTGTTTATTCGGTTCGTGGGCGCCGCAAGCTATGCTATATAAATATATTGATGACCATAACAGGTACATAGCTCAGTGGCTAGTGTGTTGGCTTACAAACTGCATGGTCCGTGGTTCGATTCTCCGTCCAGTCGAAAGGTAAAAAAATTGATAAAATTTATAAAATCGTATAATTTCTTCTACATTGTTGGTATTACAGGAAAAGGTGTTAAGAACTAAAAATCCTCGTGGATGTGAGAAAGATGTGAGGGACAATGCAATTAGCAAGAAAACAAGGTTTTTTTTGAGTTAGTCTTTATGAAATTGTTTTTACATCCTGGAAAAGAATAAACGTTTATCACAAAAAGTATATACTTTTCTTCCAAATACACTTCCTTACAGCGTCAAGCAAATGAGAAACGAACTTTGTTTGTCTAAAATTTCGTTTGGAAGGAAAGAATTATTTTTTTGCGTGTATTTAGAAATGCGGTTTTTACCCAAACCTATACAAATGACAACCCACAAATGCGTATGTTTACTAATTCGGTAGGGATGGTTTATGGTATGATATAGTCGGCCCCGCCCGACTTTCTACTTTTCTCACTTGTTACAACCTGGAAAAGTACATCCTGAAAAAATATATACTTTTCTTCAAAATAAACTTCCTTGCAGCGAAAAGCAAATAAGAAACCATCTTCGTTTGTCTAAAATTTCGTTTTGGAGAAAAGAACTATTTTTTGCGTGTAGAAGCTACTTAGCATATGTTGCAAGTTTCAGAGGAAACTTTAAGTGATTCCAATTGGTAAAAATGAGTTGCATATATTAAACCTTTTCCCATAATTCAAAATTTTTTCGATTGGAAAAGCCAACCCAAAATATGCATGTTCGATTGACGGGATGTAACCCATCGCTAGACCAAAAGTGTAACCTATTTTGCAATGTAGCTACTATACGGTGCAGATGTTGCACATTGAAACAGTTGTTGAAAACGCTTTTATTCTTCGACCTAAATAATGGCGTTATTGCTTTTAAATTTCTTCACCACAGCTGATTAATTTGCCAAGAAGAGGCATTTCGGACCGTGCACAAAAAATTTTAGATTAAATATTTTTAAAATTAAAAAAAAAACATGCAAAATGTAAATGCGTTCGTCTCATAATATTTCTTTCCTCAATTTTTTTTTTTTTTTTGCTTAAAATCCACTTGTTTATTTTTGGTTTTGCTATCAATGTTGCAATATTCACAGGGCGTTCGGCAATATTGTGGTAATATTCCATTGTTATACCTCTTGAATACAACACTGTTTCCCAAACTAAATGACGATTAGTATAGGTTTCAAATGAGTTGAGCAGAGTAAACCATTGACGATCTCTTTATTTTATCCATTATGAAAATGTTCTTTAATAAGAATAACTAAAAAATTCACTAACAACAACTATGTGTTAAAGTCATTGTTTTAATATTTTCATTCCCATTAAAATTACAGGTTCGTTTCAATAGGCGATATGGTTTGATAACTGTTTCCTGCAGCACTTCTGCTATAATACGAATTCGAGCAATCTCTGATCATTTGGTATTAGTTTCACTCTTCAATCTAGAAAATGGAATACAATTTAGTCAATTTATTTCATAAATTGCTTAACGATTTCAGTGCACTTTGTTGCATCAAACTGCATCAGATGGGGATTCTCACCTATTTTCTTCAAAGGCCTTGGTCGCACGAAGTTGTTTCCCTTAACAAGAAACAGTATTCGTACTTGATATCTTTTTTTGTCCAAATATATGTAAGCGCAAATACGATGGAAATTTAAAAGTATGTCATGTCAAATTTCATTTCAATGTTCCTTTAAAAGGACGAATTGTGTTGTGATAAGTGACGTATCCATTATTTGCGCTTAAATCCCAAATAAAAGTTCACACCATGCGTTTATTTGTTATTGTGTCTGCGTTGTTGGGAAATATTCGGAAATTGAATATGAGCTTAAAATATCAATACAAGACATTATGACATGCCGAATGAAGAGTAAGGAAATAATGGATATACATTTTTTTGGCAAAAACAACTTTCAGATGATTACAAGTGACATGCAGAACATCTTAGAAGGCTTCCTCTGTCTCCGCATACTGGTGAAGAAGTGCTGTGGTGTATGGTTGGGAGACACAACAAAATGGATATTTTCACACATTGTATTTTGCACATTTCCAGAGATGAAAATGAAAATATGAAATGAAGGGCTGCTTGGCAGCGCTTATCGTTCAAAAACTACTTATGCGGCAAAATCAGCTGTGAGAAGAGTCGGATTGAAATCACCAACAACAACATTAGCTCGGATAAACGGAAGTAGCAATGCCATCACCACCATCACACTCGCTAGAGGAAGGCAAGAGTGCTTATTCTCAACAGACATATCATGTATTTTGTCATACCATTCACCATTCTCCACGGACATACATATGCGACACCCACACGCACACACATACAAATGCATATGTCGAGATGTCCTTATTGTTAAGGCTTCAACTCATATCTGTAGTTGGTTGGGATTGTATACAACGAGTATTCCCTACCTATGGGAGTGTATGCTTGTTGGTATGATTTTAGGGATTTATGTGTGATGTGCGTATCCATGTGTGCGTGTGTGTTCGTGTGAGTGGTGAAGTGGGGAAGTGACAAAGAAAATAAGAGAAAAATTTTAGATTTCTTCGCCGAAATGTAACAACCGTATGAACGCCTGTCAATGTTTACAACAATATTTACTTGTGTTTCATTTATTCTTTTTCCTTATCCAGTTGCGTTCACACTTCCCTCCTCAACACTACTCCATTTTATTTATTACCCATCTGTAAAACCTCTTAACTTTCCAAAGACACAAGTGTAGTGGGAATTTGGGAATGTATTTGTGCTCATACGGTAGCTCTTTCGTTTTGTTTCCCTTGGTCGAAAATTTGTGTGCATCTTCTGCACTGATGATAGAGTTGATGATGCGATCGCAAGGACTAACAGTGCCAAAGAAAATTATATGTTCATCGACTTGAATAATATGAGATTGGTTTGGTGTTGAATTATTGTAGACTCACATAGGAATATGAGATAGATTCCCCTGTGAAAACTAAATTGAGACATTCTAAGAGGCCGTGTTAAATTACTCTGATTTTCAAAGCTCCCATATCTTTGTCATTCAAACATAGAAACATTTTTTTTATCATATTCATAGAGTACAAAATTATGACACCAGCAAAAACTCCTATTACCAGGTATGAGTACAACTATGCCTGCACCAAATTGGTAACAACTTCCTCGTACATATATCTGTAGTAATACTTTTACACGGGCATGACATTGGAGGAAAGTACTTCCATGAAAGCATACCAGCAGTCAAAAAATAAGTACTTCTTCGTAAGCATACCAGCTCTTCAAAAATAATATCTTTACCATAAAGATACCCAGACAGTGCGAACTCACCCCTGTTGTTTTGTAATCCAACACACTATACCACGCTCCACGACATGGTTCTATTCAATGATGTTATTTTGTAATATAAATTATGTACTATACAATTTTAGAAAACAGAGGTATATTTTATTGGTAATTTTTTTTTCTGATATGTAATTTGACATTACTTTTCGCTACTATTAACGGTGCCCACTGTAGAGGCGAACCCGGTCCTCAAGATATGATTTTGATTACCGGTATTAATAGAAAGAATCACTTTTTGCCTACACAGGTAAGTTATTATTTTTAAATCCCAGGTCATACTGCAAGTAGTAACTTTTTTATTACCAGTATTACTGAAAGAATCACTAGTGCTTACCCAGTTTTGCTGGGACAGTATGCTATTTTTGTATCGACCATGGACTGAAGAGTCTAAGGGCGATTTCCGTTGTGTAGAAAGGTTTAACCCTAGTGTTATACTACTTCATCCTTAATTGTCCTTGCGCCCAAATTATTGTTTCATGATCCATTCGCTTAGTCCAATTTTTAGCAAAATCTGCAACATTTCGGTATCTTATGAATAAATGCTTCAATGTTGTCTTCTAATGCGTCAATTGAAGTGGGCTTGTCTATATACCAGAATATTAATTTTTGTGTGATTCTTGTATTAACTGTATGCTGGTCACAAATGAAAATTATAAACATTTATTGTCAATGGTTATTGAAAATGAAGCAAAAATAACTGGCGAAATTAACAAAAACAACTAGTATGTAGAGAAACGAGTTGAAGAGGCAAATATAGAAATTCTGAGCGAGCTGAAAAATAACAATAAAACTAATCCAGGAGTACAAACTTATGCAGACAAACTTAAATCTACCAACAATGTACCCGTTATTTTGAAACCAAAAAATAAACAGAACAGTGAGACAACTGAGACAGAAAAAAAAGAGAGGTTAAACCTTCATCACCCAATGTGCAAGTAAAAGGAATAACGAAGAGAAAATATGGTATGATAGCTATAAGATGCGAGAACGCGAGTGCACGGAACGTTTTAAGAGAAAAAAATAAGGAAAAAATGGGAGAAAATTACGAGGTACAATCACCATCAATGAGAAAATCGAAACTGTTAATTGCCGGTTTAAGCGAGGAGTTGGGTAAAAGTTCAGTCGTTGCAACTATAAGAAAACAAAACAATATACAATGCAATTATTTGGAATGTGTCAAGATATACAGGTCATATAAAAATCGAAACACATTTAACGCCATAATGGAGACTGATGGATACACCCAGAAAAAAGTGCCTTCTAAACTAAAGGAAAAAATGTTCATCAAATTAGTTTAGCTGTTATATTTCCATTAAGGTAAATTTTTGTGTGAAATAATAAAATTTACTTGTTTCAGTAAAAAAATCCTAAACTGAAAGCAGTTAGGAATAGTTCATTAACTAGAATAAGACATGGAATTTTACTAATACTGTTTTCTTCGCTCGGTATAAGAATTTACTACTGAAAAAGAACATTTTATTCACTGATAACAAAGCATTCGTAAAAATAAACAAAAAACCGAACTAAACCAAAGTTTCCTTAAATTTAGTAAAATGTCCTATAATATGACAATTCTGACTTCCTTTATTATAGAAACTTATCATACATACGAATAACACTTGGCATAGAAAAATATTTTAATTCATTCGTACTAAGAAGTATTTAATCCTTTCAAAACTTAAGGAAACACACTTGTTATAATATAGGAAATTGTCCTATATTTCTTGTATCTACCTGTAATCGATACCTGTCATCGATGTAATCGATATGTTTGCGCGTGGGTTGTTTTTTTAGTTGGAATCGTGTTGTTATGATATGCAGGTAGATAGTTTAAAAAAATTAGTAAAATAATATAATAAATAACAAATATATAACATATTTGTTATTTTAAATTAGTGAGAAAATACCAGAAGAATAACAACTTCATAATTCGTCTTCAATTATCAGGTCATATTCAGTGACGCTAACTTTTTGTGAAAAAAATGGTTTATTATTTTTTATATTTGTAGGTATTGAAATTTTAAAAGGAGGACAAAATTGTTACGCATCTTATTAAAAGTGAAAGGAACAAGAAGAAGAAGAAGAAGAAAAATGCGGTTTACAGTTGACAACATTACACACCGAAAAAAAAGTTTACTATTTTTTATGAAAAATTAACTAACCCATAGTAAGAATGACCATGATTTGGCGCCAAAGATTTTTTTCATCTAGATAAGTTCATGATTTTCTTATAAATTAGTTCATGTATTACATCGTATTTTAGTTCATTATTACTATGCTGTGGGAAGAATATAGTTAAACTCATTCAAAATATTCCTGCTATCCGGAAAAATTAACAATTTTTTGGGAAACCTGTATTAAGAAATTGGTTTGAAATAAACTGTTTGTCGGTATAATTTTCAAAAAAGTAGAGAAATTGAGGAATCAAAGGTACAACAAGCCTGTATACAACTAAGAAATTTTTCGTACAAAACAAGTCAATTTTCTATAACCACCAGTATTTTATTTCAAAGAATTTATATTATATTACTCAAAACTATGGCTTATGATATACAATAAAGGAAATATTTTTATTAGTACGTTGGACGCATTTACTTGTCGGTTGTTAGTAATTGCTTCTTCAAAAGAGTAATATTCTATGTTATTAGGACTAAACTAATTAATTTAAATTTCCATGTTTTCTATCCATATGAAAGATATATGTGGCATAAGTTGCTATATTCAATTGAATTGTCCAATTTCATCGGTTTTGGCTAACTTTTGTTGGGCGGATTTGGCTTATAAGCATCTGAAATTGCAAAGTTATACAAAATATAAGAAAAATATTATTAATTAATTAATTCTATCGTTCATATTGATTTTTAACTTACGGTTTTCAAGAGTATTTCCTAGAGCCAATAAGGATATCAGCTTAATTAGTATTAAACAGTAAGAATATTCAAAAAATTTCCATTACGAGACCTGTCTACCTGCAAGTGAAAAAAATAATTTTTAATAAATTGAAAATTTGGTTTTATTAAAAACGGACAAAATACCGTTTATAGAAAAACTTACCACATTGAAAAATCCATCCAGTAGGTACATTATTGGAATCATATCTATGGACAAATGGGACGTTATTGAAATTATTCTCAGAATATATTTGAAATAAAAAATATTATAAAATTAGACATAATTTCCACTTGTCAGTATAGCATTTAGTATTTAAGTTGGACATTAAGTTCGAGTTTAGAGGCTAAAATCGCAATTTTCACGACAAGTTTTCTTTAATAATCCATTAAAAAAATAATCTTTATAAAAAACTTGGTTTGGGCTATTCTCCATCAAGTTATATTTAAATTTGTATCGAAGACGTACAATTTTATAATTTTCTTAGGGCTGGTGATTTAATTTTAATTTTAGCGGCTAAACTCGAACTTAGTACTCACCTGTAGGAATTGCTGTAACATAAAAAAAATAGATTCCAAAAAATAGACTCCAACCTGTGATCCAGATGTGGAATAAATATAGATCATGCTATTACCACTCATGTTGTATATTTTTTATGTAAATCAATTAAAAATCCGCACTAATTTTAAACTATTAACAGAAATATACAGTTCCTTAATCTATTATTTGTTTTTTTTTAATCAATAAAAAGCGTTTTTGATTTCTGTAACATCACATTCACTTCTCAGTTTCTAAAATGTTTCGAATAAATGTATTTTCATTAATAAACACCAATACCGCACGTACAATTTTGCAAAATTAAATCCACGTGTGCACTTCATAAATGCATCAACATAACTGAATGCAACAATAAAACTCAAAGACACAAATAGTCATAACGGATACATAGCTGCCGTAAAGAAAAACAACTCCACACGCACACACGATCCCTTTCTGATCTCGCTATTGCAAGAAAACAATTCTCACCACAAAAGATACCAACAACACACAAGGAACATTCCATTGTCTCTAGAATCAAAACAACCAACAACAGCATAAATGACGCAATAACAAACACAAACAATCATACGAGATATACACAAAATGTCTCTAAAAACTCCCTCACATGATGCACTCACATTTTCCAGTAGCACGTTTATTGATTAGTTGGAATTCTATCTATAAGTTAAGGTTAAATATATACCAAATCTATGAGGAATCTATATAAAATTATATACACCCGTCAAGGATTATATTAACTACTTTTTATTCTACTTTATCTAAAATTTTCAATGTGAGTAAAAACACTCCAACATATAGTAAAAAGGGAAATAATCTGTAGGTAGCCATCGTACGAATCGGTAATGTCGTTAAGTTAATTTTTACTACAAAAATTTTTTTCCATACAAAATTTTTTCTTAGTAAATTGTCCACATTTCGTAGTAAGATTTTTATATTGCCCATGTATATTTATAATAGAATCAACGATGCATTAACTACTGTGTTGGAAATTTATTTAAGGAAAAATCCTTCCCATTTCGTAGTTAGTGAACTAAAAAACATTTACTGAATTTTTATAAGTTTTCCTTTAGCTAAGTTAATTTTCGTTGTGGTTACGAAAAATGAACTATATTAGAGTAAATTTGTTGAACTATGTGGAAGTTAAAATGGTCCTTAAATTTACAAGACACTTTTTTTTCTGTACATGGAAATGGGAAATAGTGGAAAAATAAATTAATATTTCAAGGCCAGTCGAAGCTGTTGATTTTAAATAAGTATATTTAATATATTAATAAAACATGTATTTTATAGAAGAAAGAATTGCTTATATAATTAAATAACTTGTATTTAAAAACGTAGGTAAGCAGTTCTAATTTTGAAGTAAAAGGTTTACGACAAATATGTAAGATTTTTCCAAATGAATGAAAAAAGTTCAATAAAATCAATCCATATATGAATTCGATTCAGTTAAATTTTTTCATTCTGTAGTATAGTTGAACATAAATATAGGAAAATGTTAACTAATATATGAAATGCATTCTACCTAATTTCTATGAAAATCACATCGTTCAAACAAATAAAAAAAGCCTTTGCCGCTATATGTTTCATCGGAGAGTTCAGTAGGGATTGGTGTACCGCAGGGAGCAGTTTTAGGAACCTTGCTATCTTTAATATATATTAACGATATGAAAAAGAAATACTAAATTATGCTTGTTTGCTGATGGTGCTCTTTTGTACATAAGTGGAAAAAATACAAACGAATATATACCAAAGCCAAATGAAGACCTAAGAGCAGTGGAAAAGTATTTAAAAATGAACAAACTGAAACTTAACATAAACAAAACTAGCGTAATGGTTATCAATGGAGTCTTTGAAGGAAATATTCTAATCGATGGACAAGAAGTGAATCAAGTCGAGGAAATAAAGTAATTAGGTATTGTAATTGACAAAAAATTGAAGTTTGATGCACATTACAACTATAACTGCAACAAGATTTCTTTTGCTTTCTTAAAAAGAATACGAAACAAAGTTTCATTTCCAACAGCAATCAATATATTTAATACGATTATTAAACCTCACTTTGAGTACTGTTCAACAATCTTGTTTATGGGAAATCAAGCTATGAAAGCCAGACTTCAGAAGTTACAAAATAAAGCAATGTGAGCGATTCTAAAATGTCATCATTTAACACATACAATTAGCATTAATTAGCATAAACTATGTTAACTAAAAACTTACAGTTAACGCATAGATGTTTATATTTAAAATAAAACATGAATTAGTTCTAAAGTATATGCAAAGTTTTATAACGTATGTAACAGTCGTTCAACCGTACAATTTGCGAAATATTCAAGATTTTCGATTAAATTTAAGTAGAACCAATTTTTATCAATACTTATTATTATATAATGGGCTTAAATTATTTAATGAACTGCCAATTGAATTAAAAACTAAAAATAACATACATACCTTAAAAAACGCTCATTTCATATGTAAAAGAAAAATTTTGATCAAGTTTTGTAATGTCAAAATTACCCAATTCAATAATTTAACGAAATATTGTTTAAAATCGGTGGCATGCTATGCTAAATAAATAAATTCAATACACTTAGTCCAACGCTTATCTAGCAATTCTATCCCTTGATTAAAATAGTTTTCCTCAAGGTCTTCAAAATAGTGGTTTATAACTGTAATTGCATCTTCATTTGAGGTAAAACGCTTGTCAGCAAGGAATTTTTTTTAGATTTGGTAATAAGTAAAAGTCACTGGTAGCTAAATCAGGGGATAAGGTGGGTGGTCAAGCAACTCGTACTTTAATTGATTTTAGCCATTGTTAAAACACTCTTTTGCGCTGGTGCCACATCGCATTACAATTTGCATTACCAGGAGTAAAGCTGCCATTACACGTTGCATTACATTGCGGTGAGTTATAATGACTAACTTGTAATGACAAAAATAAATATTTCTCGGTAATTGTCGAATTGTTATTTTCAAACTTTTAGGCAGTTGGCTGTTAATGACTTAATAAAATAGAATAAATGATGGTACAATTAGGTATAATTATTCACATAATTGAGCATTTACTTAAAAAATCAAAAAGAATATGTAACGTAACGTTAATGCTGATGATTTTTTGTTAAGAAATTTTTATCACAAATAATTCATAATAACTGTGTTTTAAATAAATGACATTATCATATTATGTTTTAAATAAATGCTTTCTTATGCCTCATTCACATTACACTTCCAAAATGCACTTAAACTAGATTTCAAACGTCATTTGCCTTATAAAAAAGAGGCTTAAATCCACTTTTAGTAGATTTCGAACCTAATGTGAATTGGCTCTTCGCAATATTCGTTTCTATTCAAGTAGTGCTCCTATTACAGCATTACTCGCCATATCTTGATCCATTGTAATCTGCGATAGAAATCAATATTTTCGAGATTTGATTGCCTGAGACAATAAGTATCTATTTTGCAACCTTTAGTGTATCTACGAATAAGTGATTACATATTAGGTGATTATATACTTTAAAAACACTACTTATTTCATGGCCAAAAGTATGCATGGGGAGAAGTGCTTTCCTCCTAGGACATGCGTATGCAAATTTAATTCGGAGCGATGCCAATTAATAAGTGGTCATTAATTTTTAAATAGGCTCACCTACAAGATTACCGGGTAATGAGAGTTTTTGGTGGGTATGCTTGAAGTAAAATATGTTTGGAGGTATATGTTACAGAGGCGATTTTATTTTTGAGGGTGTACACATAATTTCTGTTTCCGGCTGATACCCTACGGAAAATTGGTAGGAATTTGCACTGACGAACTTATCACAGGACTAGTACCAATACTCCAGTTCATCGCAAGTTTTAAATGTTCATATAATTTATTAATTTCTTTATTTTCTTGACATTAAAGTCTTATTGTATTGGAACATTTAATTAAATACAATTAATAGAATAATTTCAAAAGGTTTCTCTTTCAGGTGCGATTCGGAAACAGATTCTTAACCCTTCGTTGCATGATTTAATTTGAGCAAGGATAAATTTTTTTTGGTATGTTAGAACTGCTGTATATGGTTTTATGAATCCGTAAACCAATTTTCGTTCAATTCTGATCACTGGAGGAAAAGCTACGTAACATAGAATATATGCAATTTCATGCAGATAATCAATTTCTTTAATGCATGGTGTTACCTCTATATATCACACGTAGGTTAGGTTAGGTGGCAGCCCGATGTATCAGGCTTACTTAGACTATCCAGTCCATTGTGATACCACATTGGTGAACTTCTCTCTTATCACTGAATTCTGGCCGATTCCATGTTAAGCTCAATGACAAGCGACCTCCTTTTTATAGCCGAGTCCGAACGGCTATAAAAAATATATCACACGTAGAGGAAGAATGTTATCAAATCCAACATCTTTTAAGTGGACATTTTTACTGCTGGATGGGGAAAATTAAAATTTTTACTAAAAAAAGTAGTTTTCCCGCCAAACATAAAATGTTTGCCCAAATCAGATACATGGTTGCGACAAACATATTACATGTTTCCCATCGAAAACCAACATTTTACTTCTGAAATATGTTTAAGGTTATCCTATTCCTTGTCGGGCACAACACAAAGGGAAGTGAACGCAATCCCATAGAGGCGGGACTGTTTGGCGGGCTTCGCCAAACTGTTCCACCACGAACAGTGAAACTAGAAAAAAAAAAACTGGAGAACTACCTAAAGAAAAGAGGATGACGAACAGAAACATCGTACGAATCATTACCGGGCACATAAAGTTGGGGGCACATCTGTGCCGAGTAAGAGCAGCGGATGATTGTATACGCAGTCGTATTTTGACGAAAAAGAGATCTTGGAACTCTGTTTATGTCAAATGCTAGGCTTTTACAAGATATAGAAACCGCCATATCGGAGATGATTCGGTTTGATGGAACAAAGGAGGTAGAAAGTACCACAAGCTGAAAACTGATTTTGGTATATGTCAGCCTATGTGATACACGGAAATCTGGACCCTCTTTTTACCTAGGTTAGGTTAGGTACCTTGGCGACCCAGTAATTAACCACGTGACGACCCGGTGGTGAACTTCTCTTTATCACTGAGTGCAGTTCGATGCCATGTTAAGCTCCATATCCAAGTTCAACCGATCTTTCGCCATAATGTGAACCACTTTGAGGAGATGTGAAACACCTAAAATTGTTACCAACATTATTGATAAGGGATAGACCACCGCAGAAAAATGTTGAACCCGTCTAACCTATCTCTCACGATGAATATACAACCCAGCAGCTTGTATGTTATACGATTCTCTAACGATGTAGGCCAAGGATCAACTCGAATCTTCTTTTACGTCTTGTGCGTCTTTTACGAACTCGATTTATATCAAACTCCGTGTTTAAATCTCCATCATCATCATCATCAAAATATTCGTCTTTATATTCATATTCGTCGGTAAGTTTCCTAGTGGTACCAAAAATGGATTAAATACATGATATTGCACATACACGGACGAAAAAGACTGTTTTTCATATGTTTTGGTGTAAAAATTATATGTTTGGAACTCAAATTTTTTAACACAATATTTTTGAGTGCAAGCATATAATGTTCATAAACTAGCATAACATGTTTGGGACATATATGTTAATATGTTAGAACATATTATGTTTGGGACATAAAATGTTTTTAAATATAATATGCTTAGAATTTGGAAATAGCCTATAAACATATATGTGTTTAGAAAGAGAGACCTAGAGAGTATGCTGCAAGTAAAATAATGGAAGTAACCAATTGGCGCCTTAAAAATATATCCACACAAAGAAAATTTCATTAAAATTGTTTACTACCAATGTATGCTCTAAGGTGAAACATAATATGTTTGAACAATACGAACAATATTTTGTTTGCACCAATCCGGAAAATATATATGCTTGAAGCAATATGTTACAGAAGCGATTTTTTTGACGGTGTATGCAATTATATATGCAATGACAGTTTATATCGGTTAAAACGCATGAAATTGCAGATATGATATCATTCATCGTAGAGCACTTGTAAATATAATTTGTATTACTAAACTATATACGTAGCGTTTAGAATAGGCTAAACTTTTTTATATTTGCATTTTAAAAAATGTTAAAAATGTTTCATAATATTAAAACAAATAAATTAAATTCTTCGAGGTACTCAAAATACTTATTTTAATTTCGCTTTATTTAAATGAAATCTAATCTAAAATCTACGGCTTCCAAAATGTGAATAAGAACAAGTATATACGGCCGTAAGGTGGGCCAGGCCGAAGCTTATGTGCCCTCCACCATGGATGGCGTAGAAACTTCTACTGAAGACTGTCATCCACAATCGAATTACTTGGGTTGCGGTAACACTTGCCGATGGCAAGGTATCTTAAAACTTCCTTACACCGTAATATATACCGCATAGTCCATACATGGTATATATTAAACTAAAAGAGGCCGATTAAATACGTATATAATTAAGTTTAAAGTTTCTATAGAAATAAAATTTTGCCAAAATTTTCTATAGAAGTAAAATTTGGAAAAATGTTCTATAGAAATAAAATTTGGATAAAATTTTCTATAGAAATAAAATTCTAACAAAATTTTCTATAGAAATAAAATTTTGACAAAATTTTCTATAGAAATAAAATTTTGACAAAATTTTCTATAGAAATAAAATTGACAAAATTTTCTATAGAAATAACATTTTGACAATGTTTTCTATAAAAATAAAATTTTGGTAGATTATTTTTGGCTCGAGTGGCAACCGTGATTATGAACCGATATGGACCAATTTTTGTGTGATTGGGGATCGCCTATATATAACTATAGACCGATATGGGCCAATTTTGGCATGGTTATTAGCGGCCTTATACTAACACCACGTTGCAAATTTCAACCGGATCGGATGAATTTTGCTCCTCTAAGAGGCTCCGGAGATCACATCTGGGGAACGGTTTATATGGGGGCTATATATAATTATGGACCGATATGGACCAATTCTTGCGTGTTTGTTGGAGATCACATTCTAACACCACGTTCCAAATTTCAACCGGATCGGATGAATTTTGCTCCTCCAAGAGGCTCCGGAGGACAAATCTGGGGATCGATTTATATGGGGGCTATATATAATTATGGACCGAGATGGACAAATTCTTGCATGGTTGTTAGAGACCATATACTAACACCACGTACCAAATTTCAGCCGGATCGGATGAAATTTGCTTCTCTTAGAGGCTCTTCAAGCCAAATCGGGGGATCGGTTTATATGGGGACTATATATAATTATGGACCGATGTGGACCAATTTTTGCATGGTTGTTAGAGACCATATACTTACACCATGTACCAAATTTCAGCCGGATCGGATGAAATTTGCTTCTCTTAGAGCTATCGCAAGCCAAATTTGGGGGTCCGTTTATATGGGGGCTATACGTAAAAATGGACCGCTATGGCCCATTTTCAATACCATCTGACCTACATCAATAATAACTACTTGTGCCAAGTTTCAAGTCGATAGCTTGTTTCGTTCGGAAGTTAGCGTGATTTCAACAGACGGACGGACGGACGGTCGGACATGCTCAGATCGACTCAGAATTTCACCACGACCCAGAATATATATACTTTATGGGGTCTTAGAGCAATATTTCGATGTGTTACAAACGGAATGACAAAGTTAATATACCCCCATCCTATGGTGGAGGGTATAAAAAAATTATGGTAAAATATATAAAAGAATAAGTGCTAGACAGATAAGAATCTAACATTGCACATATGCAATGCTATGCAACGAAGGGTTAGGAGGTTGTCCAAGATCGGTACATGAGGACTTGTCTTGGAATTGTCCTACTTCAGTTTGGCAACGTAAACCGTTTCAAATACCGCTTTACGTGCGAAAATAGAACTAAATTGTGCTCCCTATTTTCAGATTTGCACAATACGATGTTAAATCAAGGGAAATATAATAACCTGGTATAATTTTTAACTAAAATGACAGCCTCTCATTGAAACAAAATGAACTAAAAATAATAACAAAAATCATTGCTAAATCATGACCATTTTAACCATACATTAGTTCATTCTTACTATTTTTGGGAATCGTACGAACATGAAAAAAAATAAACTGGGAGCCACCGTGGTGCAATGGTTAGTATGCCCGCTTTTCATATATAGTGTCGTGAGTTCAACCCCAATTCGATTGAACACCAAAAAGATTATCCCCTCTCAGTAATGCTGGTAATTGTCTGACCGTAATGTGAAACGCAGCACAGTGGTTCCAAATCGCCTTTTTTGAAAATAATTCTGCAACTTTTGAACGGATAAAGATATCAACATAATGTTTTCTTTGTGCGAAAGCTGAGGTATTTTCTTCTAAGCTTGGAAGTTTGTGGTAGGCATTTTAGCTGTTAAATATGCAATTATGAACCGATTTCGGTGGTTGTTGGAAAGAATTTGGAAACCCCTGCAAAAAAAGATATAACCAAGAAAAATGCAAGTAAAAATTAATGTTGCCAGTATTGGTGCACCCTCAAAAAAAATCGCTTCTCTAACATATGTTCCAAACATATTTTGCAGGAAGCACATATATTATTGGATACCGCCGAAACATTAATATGTTTGTTTTATGTGAGCATATTATATGTTTGGAAGCATTTTGAGTCCAAAAATAGTATATGCTTGGAAGAATTCCCCAAAGAAGATTGTGTTCATTCCCTCACATATTTTTAACTTCCACGAAATTTTTGAGTTCTTCTTTTTCTGTAATACAAATACGCTGTTTTTTTCAAATGTCTATTTTCTTGGTTCCGAATGTCTATTCTCTTTATTCCGAATACTCAATCTACTATTCAAATTAAATAATATTTAGACTTAAGCATACCAAATTTTTGGCCATATTATAAAACAGTTTTCCGAAACAACATACAAGCGGTTTCACAGAAATTGCTCTCATTTCATTCTCTCGCTGTGTTATGTTGATATCTTTTTATTCAACCCTCCCGGTTTCCATCTCTATTTCTTTCTCTATACTAACTCTCTCTCTCTCTCTGTCGCTCTCTGAATAAAGTATCACAACATATATATGTTTACTCGAAATTTGTAAATTGATATATGTTTGCATTCACGCATATTATTTTTATGAAACATTCATGCCCCAAACATAATATATTCGAACATATTAACATATGTGTCCCAAACATTTTGTGTTAGTTTAGGAACATTACATGTTTGCACTTAAATATATTGTGTTTAAAAATTGTGCCCGAAACACATTTTGTTTATATCGGAACATATGAAAAACATATTTTTCTAACAGTGTGGGGTTTCCCCAAACTGTGGATATATATAGTGGATGGGGGCGAAATTTGAGTTGGAGGATTTGGGAAAATTTCATAAATAAGCACAGCGAATTGTCAAAATTGAAAAACGAAAACTTTACTCCTCTTTATTTCACGGCATACAATAAGGTGCAAATGCAGAATTTGGACTATAAACGCGTTGTAGAAATGTACACAGCTTGGCTATTATGTTTGTTTACAATATAATGATCTCGTGAGGACTCGGCCCTAAACGTTTTCCCTTCATCAGTGTTTATCACTGATAAATATGGAAATGATAAAAAAGGATATCTTTCATATTGGATCTACAATATAAGCACCGTACGACGATTTGGTCCATCCACGTCATCCAAACGGCATACCTATCAATCAACGTTTGAAAAGCCTAGTTTACATTCCTTTAGTCTATTTGATGTAGATTCAGGATTATTAGAGTTTGCATGTATTCTAGGTCTGGCGGGGGTATGTCCTTCATCTCGACAAACTCCAAAGCGACTCCATCCAAAATGTCACAACTTACCATCAAATCAGTTTTAAATCAGTTTAATGACCTCTGGTCCGCAAATTCGCGATTAGCTTAAATCGCTCTTGATACGAGTGAGCATCGTTCTTTTTCTAAAACCCGTTTTTATGTAACATAACATCACACGCACAGAGAAACCATGTTTGGATATGGTTGCCGCATCCATTTAATGCTTATCTAGGGTATGTAATTGTCGCGAAAACCATGTATGTTGTCTTTGTAAAACTAATTTTCGAGCGGAGAAAAATATATGTTGGCAATAAGCATTTAAATGGTTCTCAAATGCCGCAAACATGTTCTATTATTTAAATGATAGAATTTGAGACCATTACATGGTCGGGAAAATCATGTACCTGACCATTCAATTTTTTGACTTTTTTTGCAGGGAAAACGTATTTTTATAGGTTACGTATAGACATGTCTGGAACCTTTACATGGCCATAAAGACCATGTATTTTTTTAATTTTTTTGCAGCGAAAAGATTTTTATAAAAACATGTAGCAGGTACACACGATTTCTATTTTGCGCGTCAGTCGTGTGTTGATTGTTTCTAGGAATGGACGGATAATACCGAATTACTGTGTTTTGTGTTAATTTATTTATTCAGAAGTGGCACGTGGTTTTATGCGAACACAAAAAGGGAAGTGTAATTGAAAAAATGTACCTGTCTTTTGTTCTGCATTTTGATATATGTTATGGTATAATTTATTTTTATTTGCAGTTACATGATGTCTGCGTTGGTACATTTGATGGGCACGAAGTAAATATGGAATGATTACTTATTGTTGAAATTTAACCAAAATAGAGTGTTTAAAAATATATTATCTTTGCACGATATTCTAAATATAAACGATGAATTAGTTTATAAATAAATAAATAAAGTTAATTTGGTGTTTTCTTTTCTGAAGTGGCGTCCTTTTTTCGACGACGAAAAAAGTTTTTTCATAAAGATCAAAACATTTTAGGTTGTGGCCATGTTCTTTTAACTGAAAGAAAAGCATACCATAACATTTTAGATCGTGACCATTGTATTTTGATTCAAAGAAAATTATTTTTATCAATATAATACCATTTTAGATGAGGACAATTTTATTTTTCTTAGAACCATGTTCACTGAGCCAACATGGTTGCAGGTAAAAATGTTCGCCGCAAAAATACCTCCTATTATATTATGCTATTTTGCTCTTCGAATATGATTGTGACAATCATGTTTCTTCTCTGCGTGAAATAGAAGTTGACTTACAGAACTGACATTCTTTTTTTACATTTTTGTCGAGTAAATGATTGTGTGTTAATTTAAAATAACCTAAACGCAGTCGCAGTAATTTTATTTGGTCATTACTACACACAAAAAATTATCACCTAAATTTTTCCAATTAAACACTTAATTGAATTTGGAAACGGATTCAATTAATATGTTAATTGATTCAATTAATTATTTAATTAAATCCGAATAAAAACCAGTTAAAAAAATGATTGATATTTGTTACGTTTCCAATTAAAATATTAATTGATTCAATCAATTTGTTAATCAATTCGGATATAATTTTCAATTACAAACGTGATCGACATTTTTTCCGTTTCCAATTACACATGTGATTGATCCAATCACCTTTGTGATTGAAACTGAATAATTTTGAGCAATGGAAAGAGCGAAAAGAGAACAAGAGAATGGGTATTTATTCAACAATGTATGATGGGGAGATCAGTCTGTGGAAGTAACTCGTAACGAACGGTTGGGTTTTTGTTTTTCGCGTAAATTGAAAAACATGATTAGCGACATTTTGTCTGCTGCATTCAAAATGTGTGCATAAATATTTTGAATGCAACAACAAATCATAGCAAAGGGTTGAAATATATAAAGTGTGCAACAACAAACGGCCGCGTGGTAAAGGTTTGAAAAAATATATGAGAGAACGCATTTGAAATTACCTGTGTTTGTGTTTTGTGGTATTGTAAAAATGGAAAACAATCTACGTTTATTGAAGGTAAGAAATTGTGAAATGTGAATACCGTTCTCCATTAAAGTTTACATTAAACGGACTAACATAATATATTTTATATTCATTTCTTTTAGTGACCAATTTTATTTCGTGAAATTGACCAATCAATCCCATCAACTCCATCATTTTATCAAATATATAAGAATATGTTTGTGATCTTTAAAAATTATAATTTTTTCACTCATAGTTTTCTTAAAACCAAGAGCGGTATGGGTTTGTTGGAAGATTCACCTTGAAGTTGCGAAGTGACGTTGGCATTAAATTGCATTTTTGTTTTACCTGCCTTTTTCAATTTGAACCCAAGTAGAGAGCAGTATATCTGATATATAAACTAATGAGCTGAATTATGTGATGGTAAAAAAGTCCTTTCTTTTGGATTTAAAAATATGAAAAATATCCGAAAATAATAAAAATATGTATTTTCCATTTATATTTTTTTTCTATTTCCAGAATTTGCAAAGTATCATCAATATAATACCGAATATTACATTGCTTTCCCATTATTTTTGTCTTTGATTGGTTCACATTTTAATAGACGATTTTAATGTGTGGAAATTTTGGAAAGGTATTGTTACTAAAATTAAATTACCGAGCTCTTTAATACACCTTTTTATGCTAAACGACTAAACTGCATAAGAAGATTATAAATCTGCAACCTGGAACTAAGAATTGAACTTGATATTCTATGCAGGTTATGTTTAACAAAATTAACTTTTAATTGAACAAAATTAAATTCGAATTATTCTGTTTACTTTCAGAAAAACAAATTTAGCTTACAGGCTGCTGATTTATTGGAAATCTAGGCGCATCTACATATTAGAAGGAACATGCTAACATGGTTATTATTATAAGGAAGATAATGATTTATATAATTTATTTTTTCACCCTATAGTTGTTATGGATAGTAATTGTATTTGTAAGTTATGCTAGAACAAAACACAAATGACAATAACCAAATTTATTTGTCTATTGCATAATTCAAAAAATAATAAAATATTAAATATGTTTTATAAGAAACACATATTTTCTTTTATTTCAAAAGAATAGAAAAAACTAAATACGATTTTGGGGTCGCAATATATAAATTTTTTGATCGAAATTTATAGCCAACTTCAATTAATTATTTAATTGAATGAATCAAATAGTTGATTGATTTTTGTCGGGAAATCAATTAAAATTTTAATTGATTCAATTAAAACTGTGATTGAATTTTATGTTAAAAATCAATCACCTTTTTAATTGATTCAATCACACAATTAATTGATTCCGTGACAAAAGTCAATAAAATTTTTAATTGAAAATCGTGTTGGTTTTCAATCAAAATGGGTGATTGATACTATCATTTTCGTGATTGAAGACATTTCAATTAAAACAAGTATATACGGCCGTAAGTTCGGCCAGGCCGAATCTTATGTACCCTCCACCATGGATTGCGTAGGAACTTCTACTAAAGGCTGTCATCCACAATCGAATTACTTGGGTTGCGATAACACTTGCCGATGGCAAGATATCGTAAAACTTTTTAACACTGTCTTCTAAATTGTAAGTTAGCCCATACGGGGTATATATTAAACAAAAAAAGGCCGATTAAATACGTATATAATCTAGTTTGACAAAATTTTCTATAGAAATAAAATTTTGACAAAATTTTCTATAGAAATGAAACCTTGACAAAAATTTCTTTGGAAATACAATTTTGACAAAAATTTCTATAGAAATAAAATGTTGACAAAATTTTCTATAGAAATAAAAACTTGACAAAATTTTGTATAGAAATAAAATGTTGACAAAATTTTCTACAGAAATAATTTTTTTACAAAATTTTCTATAGAAATAAAATTTTGACAAACATTTCTATAGAAATAAACTTTTGACAAAACTTTCTATAGAAATGAAATTTTAACAAAACTTTCTATAGTAATAAAATTTGACAAAATTTTCTATGGAAATAAAGTTTTGGTAGATTACAAAATTTTCTATAGAAATAAAATTTTGACAAAATTTTCTGTGGAAATAAAATTTTGACAAACATTTGTATAGAAATAAACTTTTGACAAAACTTTCTATAGAAATGAAATTTTGACAAAACTTTCTATAGTAATAAAATTTGACAAAATTTTCTATGGAAATAAAGTTTTGGTAGATTATTTTTGGCGATATGGACCAATTTTTGTGTAATAAGTCATCGGCTATATATAACTAAAGACCGATATGGACCAATTTTTACATGGCTGTTAGAGGCCATATATTGACAAAATGTACCAAATTTCAACCGTATCGGATGACTTTTGCTCCTCCAAGAGGTTCCGGACGTCAAATCTGGGGACGGTTTATATGGGAACTATATATAATTATGGACCGATATGGACCAATTTTTGCATGGTTGTTAGAGACCATATACTAACACCATGTACCAAATTTCAACTGGATCGGATGAATTTTGCTCTTCCAAGAGGCTCCGGAGGTCAAATCTGGGGATCGGTTTATATGGGGGGTATATATAATTATGGACCGATATGGACCAATTTTTGCGTGGTTATTAGAGGCCGTAAACTAACATCAGGTACCAAATTTCAACCGGATCGGATGAATTTTGCCCCACCAAGAGGCTCCGGAGGTCAAATCTGGGGATCGGTTTATATGGGGGCTATATATAATTATGGACCGATATGGACCAATTTTCGCATGGTTGTTAAAAACCGTATACTAAGACCATGTACTAAATTTCAACCGGAACGGATGAATTTTGCTCCTCCAAGAGGCTCCGGTGGTCAAATCTGGGGATCGGTTTATATGGGAGCTATATATAATTATGGACCGATATGGACCAATTTTTGCATGGTAGTTAGAGGCCGTATACTAACATCAGGTACCAAATTTCAACCGGATCGGATGAATTTTGCCCCTCCAAAAGTCTCCGGAGGTCAAATCTGGGGATCGGTTTATATGGGGGCTATATATAATTATGGACCGATATGGACCAATTTTTGCATGGTTGTTAGAGACCATATACTTACATCAGGTACCAAATTTCAATCGGATCGGATGAATTTTGCCCCTCCAAGAGGCTCCGGAGGTCAAATCTGGGGATCGGTTTATATGGGGGCTATATATAATTATGGACCGATATGGACCAATTTTTGCATGGTTGTTAGAGACCATATACTAAGACAACGTACCAAATTTCAACCGGATCGGATGAATTTTGCTGCTCCGGGAGGCTCCCCAAGCCAAATTTGGGGATCTGTTTATATGGGGGCTATACGTAAACGTGGTCCGATATGGCCCATTTTCAATACCATCCGACCTACATCAATAACAACTACTTGTGCAAAGTTTCAAGTCGATAGCTTGTTTCGTTCGGAAGTTAGCGTGATTTCCACAGACGGACGGACAGCCGGACAGACGGACGGACGGACAGACGGACAGACGGACGGACGGACGGACATGCTTAGATCGACTCAGAATTTCACCACGACCCAGAATATATATAGTTTATGGGGTCTTAGAGCAATATTTCGATGTGTTACAAACGGAATGACAAAGTTAATATACCCCCATCCTATGGTGGAGGGTATAACAATGATTGAATCCGCGATTTTCGTGATTGAAATCAAAAAAAAAAAAATTTGTGTGTAGCTATTAATGTATCCTTCGTTAGGAAGCTTTGAAAAATGGACTTGTTAGTGTTGAGTTCCCTATACCAGTTTGATGTAATATTCCATAGATCGCATTGTCTTGATGAGAATTGTTTTTTAGGAATTTTTAATGTCACAATAAGAAAGATTCTTTGTAACGATTAGGGGTAGTCTGGTAGCTTCCTTTGCTGATTGGTCGGCAAAATCATTGCCTCTTATGTACGAGTGACCTTGAACCCATATGATTTTTACCTTCATTTTTATCCTTGCTAAAAAGTTTCTAATACGGTAAGCATAAATATTGTTATTATCTGGATTTGATATAGCAGAAAACCAATCGGTTATAATGGCAAACTTGCCCGTAAGGCCTTTGGTGTACATGAGGGATTCATACATAGCTATTATTCTCACGGAAACTATTGAGGAATATTAGGGCTGTTTTCTTTTAGCACTGGATACCCTAAGCCGTGAAGGACTAAAAGAAAACAGAGTACTCGTTTATCCAGGACATCTCCAAAAATATGCAACACTACCATCAGCTGTTCAAAAACAATCACAGAAAAGAAGTGAAATCTTGCATTTTTAATGTATGAAATGCTCCAATTAGTAATAAATGTTTACTGCTGCGATTATTTGCGACACTATACCACTTTGAATTTCATGTTTTTCGATAAATTAGTCAAAATAAAGCGCTGTTGTGAATCGATGAAGCGTCACTTTATCAAAACACAAGCTGGCAAGATCGGCGCGACTTGCACTGATGAGAAGTTCTGGGTAGAACACCAGTGCAACGATGTGCTGGATAGCCCATACAAATGTTGTATCCAGTGCAAAAAGAAAACAGCCCTATTGACGAAGAAGGCATGTTTTAATAATATTAGGGCTGTTTTCTTTTTGCACTGGATACCCTAAGCAGTCACGGACTAAAAGAAAACAGAGTACTCGTTTATCCAGGACATCTCCAAAAAATATGCCACCTGTCATCAGCTGTTTAAAAACAATCACAGAAAACAAGTGAAATCTTAAATTTTTAATGTATGAAATGCTCAAATAGTTTTAAATATGTACTGCTGCGATTATTCATGACACTGTATCACTTTGAATTTCATGATATTCGATAAATTAGTCACAATAAACTGCTATTGTGAATCTAAAAAGCGTCACTTTATCAAAATGCAATTTGGTAACACCGAGTCGACTTACACTGATGAGATGTTCTGGATAGAACACCAGTGCAACGATGTTCTGGATAGCCCATACAAATGCTGCATCCAGTGTTAAAAGAAAACAGCCCTATTATTTGGCTTGACAATGCTGTAACTCGTAGTATTATCAAGTTTGGATCCGTCAGTGTAAAGAAATTTGAATACATGTACGGTGGTTTTTCGTAAATTAGGTGAGATGTATTATATTTTTTAAACCTCCTAAGTGATGAATCAATTTGAGGTGTGGTATGATTCCAGTAGCTGGCCTTAATTTTAGATGTAGTTTGATTGTATGGTATGTCGAATCTTTACAAAAATTCAAGATATGCGAAAGAGCTGAGGGTATGTTTTAGAAACGCTTTGTCTTGATGGATTTATTAAGAAGTCTCATGAGAGCAGAATGATCATTTGAGATTATGGTTTCGGATAGTTTTCCAGTTGAATGATCTCTACAATCTTCTATCGTCATCAAATTAGACTCGAAAAGCATATTATACATTTTTGTTGAGCGATGTCCTCCGAGTGCCGGACGTACTGCTAAGTTGTACATTGTCTTAAAACATTCTATATTTCTGGTGCCCTAAAAATTCCATAAGCCAAAATCTATATCATTCGCTTAGAATCATATGTTATGCCAATAGTTAAGATGGAAATACACAGTCTCACAGAAGTTTACATACCCTTGAGTTTTTACCTCTTAACTAAACATGTATCTTGTTCTTTATAACCCACACCAAAAAAATCTTCTTGAAAATTAGCCAATAAAGGGTGATACGGTCACAATTTGGTCAATATAAACTTGACGTATTTCTTTCAATTTTGCATTTAAAAACACACTGGACACCCCTCATTTTGAAGGTGTGTGTGTAGAATGTTGCTCCTATTTTGATTTTGGAATTCACTCTTCAGTTGTCAAAATGCCGTCCAAGCAAGAAGAGCAGCGTATCAAAATTTTGCTCGCGCATCGCGAAAATCCGAGCTACTCGCACGCAATCGCTAAAAGTTGCCAAATCAACCGTTACAAATGTAATTAAAGTGTTTGGGGAACGATTGTCGACAGCCAGGAAGTCTGGATCGGGGGGAAATCGAAAACCGGAAGCCGCTGAGACGACAAAGAGAGTTGCCGGTAGTTTCAAGCGAAACCCTAACCTCTCTCTCAGAGATGCCGCAAATAAGCTGGGTGTATCGTCTACAACCGTGCATCGAGCCAAAAAACGAGCCGGACTATCGACTTACAAGAAGGTAGTAACTCCAAATCGCGATGATAAACAAAATACGACGGCCAAAGCGCGATCCCGGAGGCTGTACACGACGATGCTGACGAAGTTTGACTGCGTGGTAATGGACGACGAAACCTACGTCAAAGCCGACTACAAGCAGCTTTCGGGACAGGAGTTTTATACGGCAAAAGGAAGGGGAAAGGTAGCAGATATTTTCAAGCACATAAAACTGTCAAAGTTCGCAAAGAAATATCTGGTTTGGCAAGCCATCTGTACCTGTGGCTTGAAAAGCAGCATTTTCATAGCTTCCGGGACTGTCAACCAAGAAATTTACGTGAAAGAGTATTTGAATAAACGTCTGCTGCCTTTCCTGAAGAAATACGGTTGTTCCGTACTGTTTTGGCCGGATTTGGCATCTTGCCATTACGGTAAAAAGGCCATGGAGTGGTACGCCGCCAACAACGTGCAGGTGGTTCCCAACGACAAGAACCCTCCCAACACGCCAGAGCTCCGCCCAATTGAGAAATACTGGGCTATTGTAAAGCGGAACCTAAAGAAGACCAAAAAAAAACTGCTAAGGACGAGCAGCAGTTCAAGGCAAACTGGCTTTCTGCGGCACAATTCGGATTTGGAAAAGCGAAAGCCTAACTGAATATTTTTCCTGAATTTTATACTAATTGAACTTGAAAAAGAAATATAATTTGATTTTTTAAATAAACGATTTCACCGATTTACACGCGTTTTCCCTTGACCAAATTTTGACCGTATCACCCTTAATATTCTGGGTCGTGGTGAAAATCTGAGTCGATCTGAGCATGTCCGTCCGTCCGTCTGTTGAAATCACTCTAACTTCCGAACGAAACAAGCTATCGACTTAAAACTTGGCACAAGTAATTGTTATTGATGCAGGTCGGATGGTATTGCAAATGGGTCATATCGGTCCACTTTTACGTATATCCCCCATATAAAGGGACACTCAGATTTGGCTTGCACACCCTCTAAGAGAACCAGATTTCATCCGATCCTGCTGAAATTTGGTACATGGTGTTAGTACATGGTCTCTAACAACTACGCAAAAATTGGTCCACATCGGTCAATAATTATATATAGCCCTCATATAAACCGATCCCCCGATTTGGCTTGTGGAGCATCTAAGGAAATTTTGTACATGGTGTTAGTATATGGTCTCTAATGACCATTCAAAAATTGGTCCACATCAGTGCATAATTATATATAGCCTCCATATAAACCAATCACCAGATTTGACCTCCGGAGCCTCTTGGAAGACCAAAATTCATCTGATATTTGGCACGTGGTGTTAATAAATGGCCTCAAACACCCATGCAAAATTTGGTCGAAATCGGTCCATAATTATATATAGCCCCCATATAAACCGATACCCAGATTTGACCTACGGAGCCCCTTGGAAGAGCAAAATTCATCCGATCTGGTTGAAATTTGGTACGTGGTGTTAGGTTAGGTTAGGTTAGGTTAAAGTGGCAGCCCGATTAAGATTCAGGCTCACTTAGACTATTCAGTCCATTGTGATACCACATTAACTAAAAGTACCTATTACATATGGGCACTTCTAGTTTTAACCGCTGAACCTTCTTGATTATTTTTCTTTGTTGAACCAACCAGATTGTTCCAAAAACAGTAGCAGACTGCTTAAGTTAACGTTTTCCAGATCCGCCAGTAATCTGAAGCTATATGCTCCTAAAAGTTGCTTGCGCTTTACACAAAATGCAGGACACTCACACAAGAGGTGTTTAATTGATTCTTTTTCCTCCGCATCATGACAGCTCATACAATAGTCATTATACTTCGCGCCAATAGTTTTTGCAAAATCGCCTATCAGGCAGCGACCCGTTATAGCAGATATCAGGAGTGATATCTGACGTCTCGAGAACATAAGCATATCTAGTGTGCGGTTTAAGTTGAAATGGGGCCATATTTGCTTGGTGTCGTTACAACCCTTGCAATTCTCCCATCGAACATTTGTCATCATAACAGCCTTCTCACGCAGCATGAGCTTGCAGGTAGCTAGGGGCATACCAAAAAATTCTAGTTCCCCTGGAATATGTAAGGTAGTCCCTAGCCTTGCCAACTCATCCGCTTCGCAGTTCCCCGGTATGTTCCTATGGCCAGGCACCCATATTAGGTGAATATTGTACTGCTCAGCCATCTCATTGAGAGATTTGCGGCAGTCGATGGCCGTTTTCGAGTTGAGGAACACAGAGTCCAAGGATTTTATTGCAGGTTGACTGTCTGAGTATATATTAATGCCCACATTTTTTGGAACATTACTTCTCAGCCAATTCGCCACCTCTCTTATTGCTAATATTTCAGCCTGAAAAACACTACAGTGATTAGGTAATCTTTTCGCTATTCGAAGTTCCAGATCATTAGAATATACTCCGAACCCCACTTGTCCATCCAATTTGGAGCCATCAGTGTAGAAATCTTTATATTCTTTATTCCCCGGGGTCTGTGTGCACCACGCCTCACTGTTGGGGATTAGAGTCTCAAACTTTTTGTCGAAAAGTGGACTCGCCAAAGTGTAATCCACTATGTTAGGCACATCTGGCATTGTTTTGAGGACAGAACTGTGACCGTAACCTTTTTCCGACCACAGCGATAGTTCGCGCAACCGCACAGCCGTTGTTGCAGCTGACTGTTTGGCCAAAATGTCTAAAGGCAATAGATGCAGCACAACATTAAGGGAATTTGTTCCTGTCTTGCTGAATGCGCCTGAAATACACAAACACGCCATACGCTGAACTTTATCTAAACAAGTCGGTTTCTGAAGTGCCGGCCACCAGACTACAACACCATATAGCATTATAGGTCTAACCACTGCCGTGTATAGCCAATGCACAATTTTTGGTTTCAGTCCCCACTTTTTTCCTATTGCCTTTTTGCACGAGTACAAAGCTACAGTTGCCTTTCTCGCCCTTTCTTCAATATTAAGCTTAAAGTTCAGCTTCCTGTCCAAAATAACGCCAAGGTATTTTGCACATTCACCAAAGGGAATTTCAATACCCCTAAGGAAATAGGCCTAACCGTGGGAGTTTTGCGATCGTTGCAGTACATGACTAATTCTGTCTTTGCAGGATTTACCCCAAGACCATTGTCTTTCGCCCATTTCTCAGTCATCCGGAGGGCCCTCTGAATAATATCTCTGATTGTGGATGGGAATTTTCCCCTGACTGCCAGAGCCACATCATCTGCGTATGCCACCACTTTTATCCTTTCTTTTTCTAGAGTAACCAGAAGGCTATTTATAGCAACATTCCAAAGAAGAGGTGATAGAACTCCTCCTTGGGGAGTGCCTCTGTTCACATACTTTTGTATGTTTGCTTGTCCTAGTGTGGCTGAAATACGTCTCTTCATTAGCAGTTCGTCTAACAGCCTGAGTATACATGGATCAACATTCAGAGTTGTCAGTCCATTTAATATCGAGCTCGGATGGACATTATTGAACGCCCCTTCGATGTCTAGAAACGCCACGATTGTGTATTCTTTGACAGATAGTGAGCTTTCAATAAAGCTGACTAGTTCATGTAGTGCGGTCTCAGTAGACCTGCCCTTCGAGTATGCATGCTGTCCTTTCGAGAACAACCTTGAATCGATGCTAGTTCTAAGATAAATATCTATCATCCTCTCCAGAGTCTTGAGTAGGAATGAGGATAAGCTGATTGGTCGGAAATCCTTCGCCCTCGAGTGAGAGGCTTTTCCCGCTTTAGGTATGAAAACGACTTTTGTTTCCCTCCACTTTCCTGGGATATATAATAAGTTGATACATCCTTTATATATCACTGACAACCAGGGGATAATTTTGTCAGTTACAGCTTGTAACTCCGCCGGAGTAATTCCATCAGGTCCGGGGGATTTGAATGGTCCAAAGCTATTTAGCGCCCATCTTATTCTAGTTTCCGATACAATTTCCTCGACAGGAAACGACCGCTGAGCAACTGTGGCACCGCCAGTACATGGTTCAACCGTCTGATTTCCAGGAAAATGTGTGTCCAATAGTACCTCCAGCGTCTCCTCACTGGACGTTGTCCAATTTCCCTCCGATGTTTTAATGAAACCTGGAGCGGAGTTGGTGGATGCTAGAACCTTCCGTAGTCTGGAAGCCTCGGACGTATTCTCAATACTGCTGCAGTAGTCATTCCAAGAGTTATGCTGAGCCTTTCTCAGTTCTCGCTTGTATCCTCTCAGATTCCTCTTGTAAGCGTCCCAGTCCTCAGGGGCTCTGGTGGACTTTGCCTTGTTAAAGAGCTTCCTGCAGGATTTCCTCATATTACTTAATTCCGTAGACCACCATGGTGGTCGATGTTTCCCCCTTGGCTTTCCTCTAGGGCATGCAGCTTTCAGTGAGATGTTGAAGGCCTTAGTAATCCGCTCCACTGCGTGTTCGATATCTTGCACATTTCTCATATTTGTCTCTGTTATTTCCGGTATCATCATATTGAACGATTCCCTATACCTATTCCAGTCAGCTTTCCTAACATTTGGCGAAAATATGGTCTTGGTGATATGAACATCAAATTTGAAACTGATGTAGCGATGATCTGAGAAGCTGTGTTCACTTAAAACATGCCACTCAGATATCATTTCATTCAGTTCTTGCGAGGCCAAGGTGATGTCCAAAACCTCTTGCCTGTTTTTAGTGACAAAGGTTGGGGCATCTCCCTTGTTGCAAACTACCAGATTAGAACGCAAAATAAACTCTATTAGCGACTCTCCCCTTGCATTAGTATCACTACTTCCCCATATACTATGATGCGCATTCGCATCGCATCCCATAATGAGTTTCGTCTTTGTTTTCAGTGACTCCTCAACTAAGGTCTTAACGGCACATGGAGGCATCTCCCTGTCATGTCCCATATAAAGGGTGATTCTTTTGAGGTTAGGATTTTCATGCATTAGTATTTGACAGATCACGTGGGATTTCAGACATGGTGTCAAAGAGAAAGATGCTCAGTATGCTTTGACATTTCATCATGAATAGACTTACGATCTGCCACAACGTCGAAGTTTCAGTGAATGGGCCCTAGAAAAGTTGGCAGAAAATCCGCTTTTTTATCGACAAATTTTGTTCAGCGATGAGGCTCATTTCTGGTTGAATGGCTACGTAAATAAGCAAAATTGCCGCATTTGGAGTGAAGAGCAACCAGAAGCCGTTCAAGAACTGCCCATGCATCCCGAAAAATGCACTGTTTGGTGTGGTTTGTACGCTGGTGGAATCATTGGACCGTATTTTTTCAAAGATGCTGTTGGACGCAACGTTACGGTGAATGGCGATCGCTATCGTTCGATGCTAACAAACTTTTTGTTGCCAAAAATGGAAGAACTGAACTTGGTTGACATGTGGTTTCAACAAGATGGCGCTACATGCCACACAGCTCGCGATTCTATGGCCATTTTGAGGGAAAACTTCGGAGAACAATTCATCTCAAGAAATGGACCGGTAAGTTGGCCACCAAGATCATGCGATTTGACGCCTTTAGACTATTTTTTGTGGGGCTACGTCAAGTCTAAAGTCTACAGAAATAAGCCAGCAACTATTCCAGCTTTGGAAGACAACATTTCCGAAGAAATTCGGGCTATTCCGGCCGAAATGCTCGAAAAAGTTGCCCAAAATTGGACTTTCCGAATGGACCACCTAAGACGCAGCCGCGGTCAACATTTAAATGAAATTATCTTCAAAAAGTAAATGTCATGGACCAATCTAACGTTTCAAATAAAGAACCGATGAGATTTTGCAAATTTTATGCGTTTTTTTTTAAAAAAAAGTTATCAAGCTCTTAACAAATCACCCTTTAGACCGAAGATACCCAATATTTGCATTTGGCTATTTCTAAATTGGCAACGACAGTGTCTGTATTGCACATTGAAGGAAGCAGAAACAAGTTAAGCTCGTTTTTAGCAATTATACAGGCTCGAATTACATCATTACCAGTATACTGCAATAGTTTGTACCCCGGAGTACTTAATTCACATATTTTGTTTCTATAAACATATGGTTCTTGAATAAGAACTATGTCTATGTCCCCTTTCATCAGGAGAACTTTTAAGGCAGCACATGCAGCCTTACAATGATGAAGATTTATCTGGAGGATCCGTAGGACCATCGAGATTTTCAACAACCGTCACATCAGCCGCTTCGATCGAGTCATCAAGAATGTCCTCTTCAGAGATATCGGTGACTCTCGCAATAACCATAGGCTCGACTTTGGTGAGTTCTGAGGCAGTAGAAGCCTCCTCACGCATACGGTATCTATCCATGTCTTCAACTTTGGTATCTCCCTCGACTTCGCAAGAGGATCCGCTTACTTCTGATTCAGACAGTGGTGGTAGTATATGATATTTAACAACCATGCCAAAAGTGGTCCATATCAGTCCATAATCATATATAGCCCCGATATAAACCGATCCCGAGATTTGGTTTTGGAACCTCTTGGAGGAGCAAATTTCATCCGAGTCAGTTGAAATTTGGTACATTGTGCTAGTATATGGCCCTTAACAACCATGCCTAACTAGGTCCATATCGGTCTGTAGTTATATATAGCCCTCAGATAAATCGATCCCCAATCACACAAACATTATTTGTAGACTTACCTATTCATAACTTTTTTTGTCTAATATATACCACGTATGGACTAACTCACAATTTAGAAAACGATGCTAAGAAGTTTTAAGATACCACAACCCAAGTAATTCGACTGTGGATGGCAGTCTTTCGTAGAAGTTTCTACGCAATCCATGGTGGAGGGTACATAAGATTCGGCCTGGCTGAACTTACGGCCGTATATACTTGTTCAAATTACTTTACTAAAACTAAAGGATATATATATATGCATATTTTTTAAAATTTTATTATTTAAAGAAAATATAAATTATTTAACCGTATGTAAACTTATGTGAGACTGTGTATATATAACTATGGACATATTGCAAATATAAGTATTGTTCAAAAGTCTCGGGAAAAGGTGACATCTGATTTTATAGTTCGTTGCCAAAAAGAGAGATAAAACACGTAAGTTAAGTCTAAAGTCGGGCGGAAAATTTGTGTTACCATCTAAACCAAAATGTGTGTTACCATCTAAACTTCTTCAAATTTGTTAGGAGTTATTAGGAAGGTTTATATTCCTATATACAAATATTTATATCTTAACCGATGTGGAGACAAGTTTTTGTACTTCTACAAAATCTCTAGAATTAATATTTAAATCGGCTAATACCCTGGGATGAAGTACAATGTTAGTACAAAAATATGGTAAATATAAAGCTAGAGAAATTTTAATGCAATTGTACAAAAGAGCATTTATGATTATCGGCCGATACATATGTATTCGATATATAGGACAATTTGGGTAATATTTATAAGTTTTGCTACTTAGCAGTGGCGATTTTATAAGGATATTGGTTAGATCTCGCAAAGATATGCACAGAAAAATAGTGTCTCGTAAATTTAAGGAGATTTTTATAATAATTTATAACAAAAATTTTCCAGAATTTTAGTTCATTTTTCGTATCTTCAACGACAATTAACTACTCGAAAGGAAATTTTACAAATTTTAAGTAGCAATCGTTTAGTTCATGGCCTACAAAATACGATGGAAATTTCCTTAAAAATTTTCTTAACTGGTAGTTAAAAATTCTTTCCTCATACTATAAAACTACGTATGAAATATAAAATACTTTCTAAATAATAAGTGCAATTTACTATAAAGAGTTTTTGTATGAGAATATATTTTGTTACGAAATTCGAACTTGAAAGCGGATAGCAATTTCTTACAGGCAATTTCTATAGTTAATAATAGTTTGTACAACATTTCTCAATGAAATATTTTAGTTCACATGTAATTAAATTTATAGACATTTTCGTCAAAAATGGGTAGATATCATTTCATGAAGTTCTTGGTAATTGTAAGTTAAACGTTTCATCGTTCTTATAATGATATGCATTTAAGAGTACTATTTTTAGAGTAAATTGTGGACAGATGCGATGAACTAATGCATAGTACAGAGATCTTTCTTGTCAAAGTGGAATATGTTTAATGTAAAGATGATGTTACTTGCATTTTGTTTGAGAGTGAGAGCATGCAATGCAATAATGAGAAATGGTAGCGAGTGATGGGGATATTGTGTATATCTGAGCGTGGGGTTGTTTTTATTTTTGTTCTTTCAGTGGATTGTATGCGTGTTTGTTATTCGTGAATAGTTTATTTGTCTGGATGAGGTGTTGTTTTCAATGAAGGCACATGTGTTTTTGTTGTTGTAGGAATGTTTTGGTTTTGTTTGGCATGCTTCAGTTGTATAGTTGGCGTTGGCGTGGGCTGTTGCATCTTTTTAGCAGGTATGTAACAAGGGAATATAAAGGTATGGAATATTTTGGTTTTTGAGACATATATTGGTGTTTGTTTATTAAACCTTTCATATGAAAGTTATTAATATTTTAGCATTGAGATGTAAGATGGCGAAATGATGATCGGTAGCTTAGAAAAAAGTTATTAAGAATGTTCAATATTTAGGAAAAAATGCTGAAATGGAAAGTATATTGAAATTGTTTTATCTAATTTTTTTTTATTATTCAATGTAAAAAATAAACAACTCCAGATAGATTCGGGCAAATTTTTATATTTCTCCTCAGCGTATAATTTAATAGAGAAATGGTAAGTTTAAAAATTGGCTTTCTTTTCACTAGAATATTTACGTTTTATGACGTTTTTATTATCAAAATTATTTTTAATATTATTTTAATCTAATATTTTGTCAAACCAATTTAATATTTTTAATGTAAAGAACAAATATTTAATTTGAGAATAACAATATGTAAACAATTTTATGAATTGGTAAGCTTTCTTTAACATTCTTTTAACCAGAATATTTAGTTTTTTATGCATATTATTATTTCTCTAATTAGATTTTTTGGAAACCAATTTAATGTTTTTATTTAATGTAAAAAATAAATATTTAATTTCAGAGAATTTGGATAACTTTTTATATTTCCCCTCAGCGTACAATTTAATAGAGAATTTGTAAGTTTTTTATTAAAACTTTGGCTTTCTTTTAACAAGAATATTTATTGTATTATGTCCTTCACATCGATAACAACACAGTTTTATAAGTTAATATATTACCTAATTCATTATTTCCTTCTTGTTTCAGATACAAACTTTATGAGGTACGTTTATCTAAGAAAAGTTGAATTCTTTACACTATTTGATAAAATGCCCCCAAATATGGTAAGTTACAAGCTAATATAAAGAACTAAAAAATTATATTTTATTACATGTTAATTTTTAACAATTTTCATTATTCCTTCCATTTTTCAGCAAGATATGTGAAAAATATACTTACGATGAACAAAAAACTAAGGATAAGTCAAAATGTCCAAACAGCGAGTTAAAATAAACTACTTTCTTGTTCCATGTGGCCGTAATTGTTATTCACAAAAACCATTGTATTAAGAACTTTCAACATCATAAGTTTTTTATAATAAACTACTTTTGCTTAAAGAAAGTTTACTTTTAATGTATGAACATTTTCGTAATAGTATAACGGTTTGTTGTTCATTTAATTATTTAATTTCTCTGTACTGTGGAATGATTGATATCAAAATAGGTTAGTCGTCGACATTTTAAAGAGACTGTTAACCAAATTTTATTATCGGGTTTCCCAAAAAATAGTCAAGTTAACCAAAATAATACTGACTTTTTAACTTGGTAGGGGTATATAAATCTAATGGTTTTGTAAAACTGAACTAAAATACAATGCCATAGATGAACTAAAATTTAAGAAAATTATAAACTAGACAAGTAGAAAAAAATCTTAAGCGCTAGATCATGGTCAACTTTACTACAGTTTAGTTCATTTTGCAATGGAAAAGGGTTCACTGTTTTTTCAGTGTGTGGTCAATTGTGGGTTGTGATATATTATTAGGCCAAGTCCGCGATATTTCCACAAGACGGAGCGTTACTTAAAACTCGACCGTTCTGTGGAGAGCCTGTGTTTAGGATATGACTACGATATGGAGAAATCATCACAGAATTTTGTGTAAAATGTGAGTATTTTGGCCGTATTTGTATAAACCGGAAGAGCAAGTATTTATATGGAGGCTTTATCTAAATTGGAACCAAATTATGAGTGTAAATCGGGCGAAAGGTATATATGGGAACTATATCTAAATCAGAACCGATTTCAACCATAATTTCAACCAAATTTGGCACATTTACCGATACTATTAAACGTACTCCTTGTGCAAAATTTGAAGCACATCAGGGCAAAATTCCGACTTTTGAGGCCATATAAGTCCAAATCGGACGAAAGATATATATGGGAGCTATATCTCAATCTGAATCGATTTTAACCAAATTTGGCACACTTAATAATACTTTTAATCGCACTCCTTGTGCAAAATTTGAAGCAAATCTTGGCAAATGTTGGAGCTATATCTAAATCTGAACCGATTTGGTTGTTACTTTGTATATTTTACGAGAGCCCCAAAACATTTGGCTGTCAGAAATTTAAAGAAAATACTTTGATAAATACGTCAATTACCACCAGATCGGTGATAAATATATATGGCAGCTATATCTCAATCTGAACCGATTTTTTTTTCAAAATCAATAGCGATTGTCTTTTGGCCAAAGTAAAACGCTGTGCCAATTTTGAACGGTGAGCTGTACTTTGCACACAAAATTACATATCCAGACAGAAGGACGGTTACTAAATGATGGGTCTCAGAATTTTCTTTCTTGGCGTTACATAAACATTTAAAAAAAATTGCTTCTGTAACATATGCCACAAACACATTTTGCTTCAATCATATATATTTTCAGGATTGGTCCAAACAAAATATTGTTTGTATTGTTCAAACATATTATGTTTCACCTTAGAGCATACATTGGTAGTAAAAAAATGTAATGAAATTTTCTTTGTGTGGCTATATTTTTAAGGCGCCAATTGGTTACTTCCATTATTTTACTTGCAGCATACTCTTTAGGTCTCTCTTTCTAAACACATATATGTTTATAGGCTATTTCCAAATTAATATATGATTGCATGTAAGCATATTACATTTAAAAACATTTTATGTCCCAAACATAATATGTTCTAACATATTAACATATATGTCCCAAACACGTTATGCTAGTTTATGAACATTATATGCTTGCACTCAAAACTATTGTGTTAAAAAATTTGAGTTCCAAACATATAATTTTTACACCCAAACATATGAAAAACAGTCTTTTTCGTCCGTGTATGTA
This sequence comes from Haematobia irritans, assembly GCF_050003625.1. Lineage (NCBI taxonomy): Eukaryota > Metazoa > Arthropoda > Insecta > Diptera > Muscidae > Haematobia > Haematobia irritans. The sequence continues at coordinate 87,882,519 of NC_134398.1, forward strand.
CATTATCATGTATTCAATCCATTTTTGATACCACTAGGAGACTTACCGACGAATATGAATATAAAGACGAATATTTTGATGATGATGGAGATTTAAACACGGAGTTTGATATAAATCGAGTTCGTAAAAGACGTAAAAGAAGATTCGAGTTGATCCTTGGCCTACATCGTTAGAGAATCGTATAACATACAAGCTGCTGGGTTGTATATTCATCGTGAGAGATAGGTTAGATGGGTTCAAAATTTTTCTGCGGTGGTCAATCCCTCATCAATAATGTTGGTGACAATTTTAGGTGTTTCACATCTCCTCAAAGTGGTTCACATTATGGCGAAAGAGCGGTTGAACTTGGCTATAGAGCTTAACATGGAATCGAACTTCACTCAGTGATAAACAGAAATTCACCACTGGGTCGCCACGATACCTAACCTAGGTAAAAAGAGGGTCCAGATTTCCGTGTATCACATAGGCTGACATATACCAAAATCAGTTTTCAGCTTGTGGTACGTTCTACCTCCTTTGTTCCATCAAACCGAATCATCTCCGATATGGCGGTTTCTATATCTTGTAAAAGCCTAGCATTTGACATAAATAGAGTTCCAATATCTCTCTTTCGTCAAAATACGACTGCGTACACAATCATCCGCTGCTCTTACTCGGCACAGATGTGCCCCCAACTTTATGTGCCCGGTAATGATTCGTACGATGTTTCTGTTCGTAATCCTCTTTTCTTTAGGTAGTTCTCCAGTTTTTTTTCTAGTTTCACTGTTCGTGGTGGAACAGTTTGTCGAAGCCCGCCAAACAGTCCCGCCTCTATGGGATTGCGTTCACTTCCCTTTGTGTTTAATGTAAAAGTTACTAGCTGTACATCATAAAAGGCAGAAATTATTTAGAATCCCAAAAGTTTGATTTTAACATTGCAGCCCGACAAGGAATAGGATAACCTCAAACATATTTCAGAAGTACAATGTTGGTTTTCGATAGGAAACATGTAATATGTTTGTCGCAACCATGTATCTGATTTGGGCAAACATTTTATATTTGACGAGAAAACAACTTTTTTTAGTAAAAATTTTCATTTTCCCCATCCAGCAGTAAAAATGTCCACTTAAAAGATGTTGGATTTGATAACATTCTTCCTCTACGTGTGATATATTTTTTATAGCCGTTCGGACTCGGCTATAAAAAGGAGGTCCCTTGTCATTGAGCTTAACATGGAATCGGCCAGCACTCAGTGATAAGAGAGAAGTTCACCAATGTGGTATCACAATGGACTGGATAGTCTAAGTAAGCCTGATACATCGGGCTGCCACCTAACCTAACCTAACCTACGTGTGATATATAGAGGTAACACCATGCATTAAAGAAATTGATTATCTGCATGAAATTGCATATATTCTATGTTACGTAGCTTTTCCTCCAGTGATCAGAATTGAACGAAAATTGGTTTACGGATTCATAAAACCATATACAGCAGTTCTAACATACCAAAAAAAATTTATCCTTGCTGAAATTAAATCATGCAACGAAGGGTTAAGAATCTGTTTCCGAATCGCACCTGAAAGAGAAACCTTTTGAAATTATTCTATTAATTGTATTTAAGTAAATGTTCCAATACAATAAGACTTTAATGTCAAGAAAATAAAGAAATTAATAAATTATATGAACATTTAAATCTTGCGATGAAATGGAGTATTGGTACTAGTCCTGTGATAAGTTCGTCAGTGCAAATTCATACCAATTTTCCGTAGGGTATGAGCCGGAAGCAGAAATTATGTGTACACACCCAGAAAAAAGTGACCCCTTCTTTAAGTTAAAATGAACTCATTGTGAAGAAAGTAGAACTTCGTATAGCGCCAAAGACATTTTTATTTGTTTGAAAGATGTGATTTTCGTAGAAATTAGGTAGAATGCATTCCATATATTAGATAACATTTTCCTATATTTTATACCACTATACTACAGAATGAAAAAATTTAACCGAATTGAATTCATGTATGGAATGATTTTATTTAACTTTTTTCATTCATTTGGACAAATCTTACATATTTGTGGTAAATCTTTTACTTCAAAATTAGAAATGCTTACCTTCGTTTTTAAAAACAATTTTATGTATTTATATAAGCAATTTTTCTTCAATAAGACATGTTTTATTAATATATTAAATATATTTATTTAGAGTCAACAGCATCGACTGGCCTTGAAATATTAAAACACATTTATTTCTTCTTCTAGTACCTTTCACTTTGAAAAAGTTGCTGCCTAGCAATTTTGTACACCTTTTGCAATTTCAATACCTACAAATATAAACAAAAAAAATCCTAAACCAATTTTTTCACAAAAGTTTAGCGTCACTGAATATTACCTGATAATTGAAGATTCCAAAATGAAGTCGAATGAAGGGGTTGTTATACTGCTGGTGTTTTCTTTTTTATAAACCAATTTCCAAAAAACGAAAAATTTTCTCACTAATTTAAAATAACAAATATTTTATATATTTTATTTGTTTTTTATTATATTAATTTACTATATTATTTTTAACAATCTCTCAGTATACCATAACAACGCGATTCCAACTAAAAAAACAACCCACGCGCAAACACATCGATGACAGGTATCGATTACAGGTAGATAAAAGAAATGTGGGAAATTTTCCTATATTCTAACAAGTGTGTTTCCTTAAGTTTTGAAAGGATTGAATACTTCTTAGTACGAATGAACTAAAATATTTTTCTATGCCAAGTGTTATTCGTATGTATAATAAGCTTTCTATGATAAAGGAAGTCGGAATTATCATTTTATAAGAAAACTTTCTAAATTTGAGGAAACTTGGTTTTATTTCGGTTTTTGTTTATTTTTACGAATGCTTTGTTATCAGTGAATAAAATGTTCTGGTTGAGTAGTGAATTCTTATACCCAGCGAAGAAAACAGTATTAGTAAAATGTCATGCCTTATTCTAGTTTATGAACTATTCCTAACTGCTTTCAGTTTAGGATTTTTTTAATGAAACAAGTAAATTTTATTATTTCACACAAAAATTTAACTGAATGGAAATAAAATGGCTAAACTTAATTGATGAAAATTTTTTCCTTTATTTTCGAAGACACTTTTTTCTGGGTGTATTATGTTTCACCTTAGGACATACACTGGTGGAAAAAAATTTTAATGAAATTTTCTTTGTGTGGATATATTTTTAAGTCGCCCATTTGTTACTTCCATTATTTTACATGCAGCATATGTCACTCTTTAGATCTTCCATTCTAAACACATATATGTTTATAGGCTATTTTTAAAATAGTATATGTTTGCAACCAAGTATATTATATTTACAAACATTTTATGTCCCAAACAAAATATGGTCTAACATACACTCAAAAAAAAGTGAACTCTCTATTTCACTAAAGCCATATTAACTTTATATTAGTTCATAGAATCATTATGTTTGGAAAAAGTTTATTTTAGTCAAATAATTTTTTGCGTATGTTAGTTAAATGAACTAAAAAACGGGAAAAAGTTATACACAAATAAAGCATAAAGATTTCCTAATTTCGTATTTCTTACAAAATAGTTCATTATTTCTTTAAATTTGTAAATTTTACCAAAAATGTGTCCATCGTGAACTTCGTATGTCACTAAAGACATTCTTGCAATTTTGAACTCCAAGATTTCTCTTAAAAATATAAAATTTTCTTTAACTACTGAAAAAATTTAGTTATGTCTAATAAATTTTCTTGAATTTGTCGAAAAATATTTACTTATTTTTGCCATATCGGAGTGATGCCAGCGCTTGTAATACCGTTTAGTTAAAATTTTCTAAAAAAGTTCCAAATTTTCTAAAATTAATCGAAAGTTATCTTTCCTGGTGGGTTCACTGTTTTTTCAGTGTATTAACATATATGTCCCAAACATGTTATTCTAGTTTATGAACATTATATGCTTGCACTTAAGAATATTGTGTTAACAAATTTGAGTTTCAAACATATAATTTTTTCCACACAATTCCGTTACTACGTCATCGGTACACACAATACAATCAAAAAAAGTGAACCCTCTATTTCACTACTGCTATATGTTTGGAGATATTTTCCTTTACACTAATAATTTTTTAAGCACGTTAGTTAAATGAACTAAAAAACTTGAAAAAATTATACACAAATGAAGCATAACGATTTACTAAATTCCAACTTCTCACAAAATAGTTCATTATTTCTTTAAATTTGTAAATTTTACTACAAATGCGCCCATCTTGAATTTCGTATGGCACTAAAGACATTCTTGCAATTTTTAACATCTTTAAACTACAAAATTTTATTAAAATGTGAAAAACATAATTATGTCAAAAATTTTTCTTCAATTTATCGAAAAATATTTACTTCTTTTTGTTGATATCGGCGTCATGTTTATATAAAATTTTCTAAAAAAAATGTAAATTTTCTGAAAATAATGAAAATTTTCTAAAATTAACCAAAATTTTTCTTCTTGGAGGGTTCGCTGTTTTTTCAGTGTGCAAACAGCCAATAAATTTAAAGACGATTTCATTAATTTCGAAGAATCTTTCAAAATTATTAATGCCAAATTGACGTTAGTCAAACAACATTTTCGTTCATTTTAGGATACCCAATTTTAAGTCGAATCACTTAACTATAAGGACAAATCCACTTTATTGAGAAGTTTTTGGGCAAGGAAAAAAGCTTTTTCGTCTAAAATTGAGGAAGTTTTACCGAAGATGCAGATATCTTCATTTCGGGCTGCTGGTTTTGTACATTCAAACCACTGACTGAGTTTCCGCTATCTTTGTCCCTACCAGGGGGCTAATCACGGCATTCGATATCGAATTCATAATCGTATCGAAAAAAATTGTCGATACGAGTAAAAGTTTGGATCACGGCATTCGATCGAAATTATATGCAATTTCTCAAGCATTGCCAACAACAAAAAACGAAGCAGAACAAAATGAAATGACAAAATTAAGTTAGCGTCACAAAATAGAATGTAGAAAAAAACATATTTTTGGAGGTTTCAAAGTAAAAAGTAAATGGTATTGCGTTATATCTTATGGACCCATATCTCTTTTTACATTCCTCCGAATTCCTTCCTAATTGGAGGATGAGATGAAAATAAAAAAATTCGGCGACAAATCAGGAATAAATGTGCACATTGTTATTCACTGAAAAAACAGTGAACCCTTTTCCATTGCAAAATGAACTAAACTGTAGTAATATTGTTTAAGTTCAAATGCCGTTTTTTTAGCTTTGTTCAGTCATATAATCATTTCCAAGTGTAATCCCTCCGTTAGGATTTGTCTATGCCTTTTTCTACCTTTCGGTACGAAAATAAGGACATTTTCTAACGTCAAATGTCATCAACCCCCGCCTTTCGGCATCCAAGCTTTTTGTCATTTTCACTTTTGAGACTCTCTCGCTTCTACGAAGGTAAATATTGTTTGACGAACAATAATTGATTAAATAAAGCCCAAATATTTTGGTTCAACTTCTAAACCAGTGCCTTTTTATTTCTTTTCTACTTTTATGCCACGCATCCATTGGTCCATTCGAGCCGAATAATTATTGGAAAGTATTAATTCGGTGTTTTTTATTTCTTCTTCGAAGGCAAAGGCTACGCCAATCAACAACAACAACAAACGATCGACGATCACCATCCTCTACGAGGCATTTTCAATTTATTGCACATAAATATAATTATATTATCAACAACCAAGGTATGTACTTTCAGTGATAATTAAAAAGTGAGCATATCCTTCGGTGTGAATATAAATAAAAACAGAAATAAACACTCGCCTACGGTCGCTTTACAACTCGTATTTTATATCGGTTGTACATTAAATCTCTACGAGAAAAAATTAAATTATCCGTCGGTCTTTAATACCCGGTTACATTCTCATTAAAGTGTTGAAAAGTGCGTTTAATTCCACTTTGTTTTCATCCAAATATTCAACGTCAAAGTTGCATTTAATTTTCGCTGTATTTTGTCATTTGTTTGCGTATACATTGTTGTGTTTTTCTTTTGGTTTTTTGATCTTCGATCTGCATAGAAAAAACAAAAACAATTGCATTGGTTGTAAGCATTGGTTTGCCAATAGGCATCAATAGTAAAGTGTTATACAGTTGCCGTTCAACTTGCTATACACACGTACGCACACAGGTGTTACATCCAACATACGTTCGAACTGCATACACGTTGGTTTATTAGCGTGGGTCGCTTACGGCGCGAAATTATAAAAATAATTTTTTGCAGGTTCAATTGAGAAAAGTATTTATTGTTGATTCCTACGGATATCGGTCGTTTACTATTATCGTTCGTGTTACGTGGTAGTGTACCCTACGGTCGGTCGATACAAACAATAAAATAACAGTATTTATTATATATTATATTATCGTAATACTGACATATTTGAGTTTCCACGAAACTTTTTTATTTATATATTATTGTTGTTGTTGGACCTTACTGTTTCGTAGTGTGCATCTTACAGTCCGTGCACCCTACAATCGGTCAAGTTGACATTTTACAATTTATAGTTCACGACTTTTCATTGTCTTGTAATTTTTCCATTTGGTAAGTGATATTCACGATACACTTGCACAAATTTTGTGTATCTACGTACACTGGGAGAAATTTTGAATAATATATACACTGAGAGAAACTCTCGAAATATATAAAATTTTCAATTTTTCCAATAATTCGCCAAGCGAAAATTATTCTTTGTATTCTACGATACACTGAAAATATTTTTTGTATTCACGATACACTTGCAAAAATCTTTTGGTACACAGGGTACACTGGAAAAATATTGTAATATTTTCCAAATAAAGATTTTGCATATATTTCGCCACGCGAAAAAGGGGTTTCATGTATTTACGATACACTTGAAGAAACTTTACGTGTTTTCATACACTTGGAGAAATTTTTCGCCAATTATTACAAAAAGTTAAAATACTTATAATTTACCTTACAGAGCTAATTTTAGCTGGTATTTCCAATACACTGTGAGGAAATTGGTGTATCGACGATACACTGTAAAAAATTGGTTGTACTCCGTACACTGTGAGAAATTTTCTTATCTCATTTTTTGTGTTTTTGTGGTAATTACGTTACCTTGTTCACATTTGTGGTGCTTTCGGTACACTGCGAAAAATATTGTGTGTTGACGATACAACTTTCGCATACACTGAGAGGAATAACTGCGTTTTCATTTGTTCGACGACAAATCGAAGTAGCTTTTTGAACCGATTTATACTCTTTTCTAGAGATTTGGACATCACGTGTCAATTTCTTCGCCCTTTAAGTTTGACAGTACTTTGTCATAATGACTACTACACCACTAACTGCTTTCACAAGAGCAACTGACGCAGTAGTCCGATTTGAAACGAAGTTTCACAGTTTGCGAGACGATGATTTAACCGCCTATAGACTAGAATGTCATGGTTCCGAGGCTAAGTCTTTGTGGGAAAAAGTTAAGAGCTTATTCGACGAATGTCTTGACTTTGTGTCCACACAGAGCAACGCAACCGAGGCAGTCGCCGCTGCTGACAGCAAATATGACGTGGCTTATAATTGTTATCTGAATGTCATGGAGTCGATTCAACGTAAATTGGAGGAACTACGTGCACCATCTAAGCATTCTGCTAAATCGTCTCGGTTGGAGGACCAAACATTACTTTTGAATGTTTCTCATAGGTCCGATGACTCACACAGTTCTTCCGTTAGCTCTAGGGGAGACAATAGTTCCTCCCACAGTCTCAATCTGCCGCCTTGTGATATAGATGTTTTTGACGGCGATTTTCTCAATTGGCCGACATTTAGAGATTTCTTCACAGCGGTATACATTAACAATAGCCGACTTAGCGATATTGAAAAATTGTGTCATTTACTCAAGAAAACCAGTGGTGAAGCTCGCGATGTGGTTTCGAAGTTTCCGCTCACGCATAGAAGCTTCGCTCTTGCGTGGAAGGCGCTAAAGGGTACTTATGATAATACCCGCCTCTTGGTGAACCACCAACTCAAATTATTATTTGATTTGCCAGTCTTGGAGTCTGAGACCAGTTCAGGACTGAAGAAACTACAACGTGGTATCTCGACATGCATTTCGACAATGTCCATCTACGATGTGGCCACTGACGATTGGGATCCCATCCTCGTCTTTTTATGCCTTCAGAGGTTGCCGAAATGTACTGTTACACTTTGGGAACAGAGTATTAAGGACAAGTCTGCTTTGTCTTCTTGGTCAGATTTGGACTTCTTTCTCACGGAAAGAATCCAGACATTGACATGTCTTCGCGATATCCGCGGCATTGACGCCAGGCCTCCGGCCAACAAAAGAATTCGCTCGCATTTCACGAATGCGAAAACGACTCGTTCCCCATCAAGTACGCCTCCTTCCTCCCAATCCTCTCCTGACAGATTATGCGTTCTCTGTCGACGACATCATCACCTCAGAACGTGTTCTAGGTTTCATAATCTTTCAGTTCGTGAGAGGATGAATATTATTAGGAGCCATCAGTGCTGCATGAATTGTCTGTCCCGCAGACATATTGCAGCTAATTGCCCCAGCGCATATGATTGCGGTAAATGTGGTAGAAGACACCACACTCTTTTGCATAGGGAAACATCGACTGGTCCCGGGACTGCTCCTATCGTTCCCGCACCAGTTTCACGGAATCCCGTACCGGTGCCAGTGGATGCCAATGAACCTTCTACATCGACAGGCATTGTGTCAGGGACGTCCAGTAGACAGGTATTCCACACTTCGCGTACTGGAAATGTATTATTAGGAACTGCAATGGTGAATATCGTTCACCAGGGTATCACGTATCCTGCTAGGGCCTTAATAGATCCCGCTTCGGAATCATCCTTTATTACGGAAGGATTGCGGAACCGACTTGGACTGAGTACGTCTTCGACTTCGGCTACAATTTCTGGTGTGAATCAAAGTGTTTCGATCACGTCGAGAGAACTTTGTTCACTTTGCATTGGTACCCCACTAGATGAGTCGCTCCTACTGGAGACTACAGCGTATGTTCTTCCGAACATTTCCGGCAACCTGCCATCCTTTTCTCTAGATCGTGACATTGTGTCTAGTATGCCAAATCTACGTTTGGCTGACCCCAATTTATTTGTTTGTCGTCCTGTTGACCTGCTTTTGGGCGCGGATCTTTATCCGAAAATTGTGTTGGAGGGTACGCGAACGAATATTTTGGGATCATTACTAGCACAAAACACAGTCTTCGGCTGGGTTGTCACGGGTCCTATCCCTTCCTCGAATATTTCAGTCTTCACGACTGCAGTGGACCTCCACGAGGAAAACGGTCTTGACGAGACACTTCTCCGATTTTGGGAACTTGAGGAGATTCCCCGACGCCCTCTCTTATCTGCATCAGATAAGTTTTGCGAGGACAATTACAAGAGAACGACTAGACGGGATTCTGAGGGAAGATACATTGTTACACTTCCGCTCAAAACTGATTTCTGTGGACAAATCGATTTAGGAAATTCAAGGACGGGTTGCTTAAGACAATTTCTTCGAAATGAGGCATCCCTCTTGCGAAAACCACAAATTAAGACGGTATATGACGACGTCATACGAGAATATTTACATTTGGGTCATATGAGGCCAGTTTCGGCTACGCCAACAGACGCCCCAGTTTGTTATCTACCTCATCACCCCGTGATTAACCCCGACAAAAGGACGACTAAGCTTCGAGTGGTTTTCAACGCCTCGAATAAGACGTCTACCGGCAATAGCCTGAATGACATTTTACATGTCGGTCCGACTCTACAAACTGACTTGGTCCTCCTCATTTTGAGATGGAGGTTGTACAAATTCGTGTACAATTGCGACATCACACAGATGTATCGCCAAATCCGAGTTGACCCGTCTCAGACCTGTCTGCAGAGAATACTATTTCGGGATTCTCCGCAAAACATTATCCAGGACTATGAGTTACAAACTGTAACATTTGGAGTAAATTGTGCTCCATTTCTAGCCATACGGACACTGTTGCAATTGGCGGACGACACGGAGAATGACTTTCCTCTTGCTGCGCACATCCTACGGAGGTGCATGTACGTTGACGACGTATTGACGGGCTACCATGATTTGCATACTGCGATTAGGTCTAGGGATCAGCTAATTGCCGCTCTATCTTCTGCCAAGTTTGAGCTGCGAAAGTGGACTGCGAATGATCGTACCATTCTCGAGGGCCTCCCTACGGGCCATTTGATTGATGCTGAGCTTCTCACGTTTGTAGAAGCTAGCAGTTCTAAGCCTCTTGGTATAAGATGGAACGCCCAGCTGGACGTATTCTACTTTGACATGAGTCCGCTCCCGGACAAGTCTCGGTTTACGAAACGCGATACTTTATCTGCCATTGCGAAACTGTTTGATCCACTAGGTTGGTTAGGCCCTATCATAGTTACTGCCAAGGTGATAATGCAGCAGATCTGGTCTGACAAGATTGGTTGGGATGATGCGCTTCTGTCTACGACAGAACGGGAATGGCGAAGGTTTGTCGAATGTTACCGCGACGTTAATTCGATTCAAATACCGCGTTGGGTTAACTATTCGCCTGATTGTGGCGCAGAATTGCATGTTTTTTCTGATGCCTCAGAGAAGGCATACGCGGGGGTGGTATACATTCGTATTTTGACTCCGAATGGTGATATATGCACTCATCTGCTTTCTTGTAAGACCAGAGTCGCACCGCTTAAGTCTGTGTCTCTGCCCCGATTAGAGTTGTGTGGAGCAGTTTTGGCCTCCGAATTGCTAAAGAGTATCCTCGACGAGATTGATATACAACTTCAGGGAATATTTTGTTGGACGGATTCGACGATCGTCCTTTCCTGGCTCGGCAAACCTCCATCTACGTGGACTACGTTTGTTGCCAATCGTGTTAGCAAGATTCAGGATATTACAGGTGGTGAGAATTGGCGTCATGTACGCTCTGAGGAAAATCCCGCTGACTTGGGTAGCCGGGGGGTTACCCCCTCGGAATTGGCTGGATCCCGACTTTGGTGGCATGGGCCACACTGGCTACGCCAGGATCGGTCTCAGTGGGATATTCGGGACTCCGTCCCCCTTGATACAGATGTTGAGTTGCGCGCTGTCAAGGTTCATACCACATTTTTTTCGAATTATGAGGATGTGTTAGAGAGATTTTCGTCCTTGGACAGGGCTTTACGAGTTCTGTCTTATGTCTTTCGATTTTTACATAGGACCCATCCTGCCCATAGGGGTCACCACGTTTATCGCAGCACGGCTTTGACGAGCTTGGAGCTTAAAAACGTGAGACGACGTCTGGCTATACTGGCTCAAAAGGCTTATTATGCGGAGGAATACGCTTCCTTGTTACGCAAGGAACCTATTGGTCCGAAAAGTTCTTTGTTGCCACTTAATCCATTCTTGGATGAATCAGGCGTGCTTAGGCTCAACGGGCGCTTGGCACGTTCCCCTACACTGGCATATTCAGAGCGTCATCCGATTATTGTACCCTACAATAGTCGGTTTGCTGCTCTTTTGGCCAGGTACGTCCATTTGATATCCATACATGGGGGGAATCAATTGATGCTACGCATTTTGAGGATTGAGTACTGGGTTCCCCGCCTGACTTCTTTGATACGAAAGACCATAAATGGTTGTAAGCGCTGTCTTTTGGACAGGAAGCGGTCTTGCTCCCAGATTATGGCCGCGCTTCCACCAGAGCGTACTACACTTTCTAGACCTTTTGCCACTACTGGTGTGGACTTCGCGGGCCCATTTGAGGTCAAATCCTTTACAGGTCGCGCTTGTAAGGTAACCAAAGGTTATGTTTGCGTATTTGTCTGCTTTTCTACGAAAGCTATTCATTTAGAGGCTACATCTGATTTGTCGACGACATCCTTTTTGGCGGCTTTTTATCGATTTGTCTCCCGCCGTGGTTGTCCCGGAACAATATTTTCCGACAACGGCACCAACTTCGTTGGAGCATCTAGGGAAATTGAGCGGGATTTCAAGGTTGTGCTGCGCGAGAGCCGCGATAAGTTGTGCTCCGCACATTTGTATCAACAGTTGTCTTGGCAATTCATTCCGGCGGGAGCTCCACATATGGGCGGTCTCTGGGAGGCCGCAGTAAAGAGCTTTAAGCTTCATTTTCGAAAGCACGCCAATGGCTTCAAATACACGTTTGAAGAACTTTCTACCATTCTGGCTAGAATTGAGGCCTGCCTTAATTCTCGTCCACTTTGTCCGGTGAATGATAGTCCGCATGATATAGTGGCTCTCACGCCAGGTCATTTCTTGGTTGGATCGTCGATCCTCGCTCCTCCGGAGCCCGTTATTGATGAATCGCCTTTGCATATTGTTAACAGATACAGAAAGATGAAAGCTCTAACTCAACAGTTCTGTTTACGGTGGAAAGACGAGTATCTGAAGAGCTTGCATAAACGCTACAAATGGCAATTTCCTCAACGGGATATGCAGAAGGACGATTTAGTTGTCATTCGACATGAGCAATTACCCCCCACTTCGTGGAAGTTAGGTCGTATTGTTGATATTCATCCGGGTACTGACGGTCGAGTCCGCGTCGCGGATGTTAAAACCGAAAATGGCGTTATACGGCGTCCCGTAGTTAAACTTGTGCCTCTTACGGAGGTAAAATAAGTTCATTTTGCGTTGTACTCGCGTCCTCACTGGATTTTGCTTGCGTGAAAATCTTAGGTTTGATGGCCGCGTTTCGAATCGCTATAGGACGGAAAGTTGTAAGGCGACCTACGGTTTCTTGTCATTCTGACCATTTTGTTAATTTGATTTTCCGTTCCGTCATCGAAATCTTTCTATATTTTCATAGATGGAAAACATAGCAAAGATGGCCGCTACCCTTCCTGATTTTGAGGACGACGTCCCCATGTCTGATGAGGAACGGGAAATCGATCCAACCATCGCACCTCTGGCCGATGTATCCACCATCAGCACGACTGCTGATCCTGCCACTCTGGCCGACCTTTCCACCAATAAAAATCCGTTGACGACGGCTCCTGGAGTTCCTCCAGGAGAATTATCTGTGGCTTCGCCACCCCTTTCGGCACCAGTTCGAAAGAACCAGGGTTCGAATATTCAACGTGGCAGAAGAGAATGTGTCATATGCAAGGCAAAGCATCACTTACGTGATTGCAAAGAGTTCAGGGCGATGCGCATTGAACGAAGGCTGCGTACCGTAGCGCTTCATAAATGTTGTGGTAATTGCCTTGACGCCACACACTTTGTTCGTGACTGTCCCAGTCCACACAGGTGTAAGCACTGTAACGGTGACCATCACACCATGCTGCATAATCATGCAAAGAATAGCGCTGATCGGTCCCGCCCTGCTACAAAGTCTGCTCCCAGACAAAAATCCGGAGTTCCTCCAAAACCTGGTAGATCCTCTACTCGTCCGCATATTACGTCTGACCCGTCTGTCCGATCTTATCAGCCGTCAACTTCATCAGCTCCCCGACACGTAATTGCGATTCAGCCCGTTGCTACGCTCGGGCCGACAATGGTCATTCAGCTAGAGTTGAATGATCGGCGAGTTCCTGTCCGGGCGCTTTTGGACCCTTGCGCAGGTCTTAGTTTAATTTGTCGGTCATTGGCCGAGGAACTTCGGCTAAGTCTTGTAGCAGTGGGTTCAGAAGTGTTCTGTCAGGTCTCAGTCGCATCATCACATGACCCATCGCAACGATTAGGGGTATCGGCAAGAATTGTGGATTTGACCCACATAACTTCTCCTTCGGAGTCCGTGAATCCTGCCCTAAAGGATCACTTTGCCGGGCTACAGTTAGCTGACCCGCATTTTTATCAAGCTTCACATGTAGCGATTGTCCTTGGTCCAGAGGTCTACCACAAAATAATGAGGCCACAAACATATTCTAGCCCGGGTTTCCCATGGGCCCAACTCACAATGTTTGGGTGGGTTATTTCGGGTCCATGCAACATATAATTGGGTGTAAGACAATCTTCCATTGTCTTCCGACTTAACGAGTCCTCGACACCCGGCTCTACCGAGTCAAATTTATTTAAAATTTTGATGACAACGATCGGGCTTAACGAGTCCATTTACGATCGCGTGCTTGACGAGCACATTTGCAAATATGAATTTGTGTTTTGGAAAAAAATGAACGAATTGGAAACCATAACAAGAGAAAAAAAGAATTGAACTAAAATAAAATGCTCTTTTTTTTGTAAACTGAAATGTACATCCTGTATACTTTCATTATGTAACATGTAAATATTATTTAACTTATTTTTAAATTTTGCAACATGGCTGGATGTTGCAAGGCGGGCGGCAATGTTTAAGTTCAAATGCCGTTTTTTTAGCTTTGTTCAGTCATATAATCATTTCCAAGTGTAATCCCTCCGTTAGGATTTGTCTATGCCTTTTTCTACCTTTCGGTACGAAAATAAGGACATTTTCTAACGTCAAATGTCATCAACCCCCGCCTTTCGGCATCCAAGCTTTTTGTCATTTTCACTTTTGAGACTCTCTCGCTTCTACGAAGGTAAATATTGTTTGACGAACAATAATTGATTAAATAAAGCCCAAATATTTTGGTTCAACTTCTAAACCAGTGCCTTTTTATTTCTTTTCTACTTTTATGCCACGCATCCAAATATTGACCATGATTAAGCCCTTAAGATTTTTTTCAACTTGTCTAGTTTATAATTCTCTTAAATTTTAGTTAATTTATAATATTGTATTTTAGTTAATTTTACAACACCATAAGATTTATATACCCCTACCAAGTTAAAAAGTCAGTATTATTTTGGTTTACCTGCTTATTTTTTGGGAAACCCGATAATAAAAAGTGGTTAACAGTCTCCTTAAAATGTCGACGACTAAACTATTTTTAAATCAATCATTCCACAGTACAGAAAAATTAAATAATTAAAGGAACAACAACCCGTTTTACTATTATGAAAATTTTCATACATTAAAATTCAACTTTCTTTAAGCAAAAGTACTTTATTATAACAACTTATGATGAGAGTTCTTAATACAATGTTTTTGTGAATAAAAATTATGACCACGTGGAACAAGAAAGTAGTTTATTTTAACTCGCTATTTGGACATTTTGACTTTTCCTTAGTTTTTTATTCATCGTTAGTACATTCACATATCTTGCTGAAAAAATGGAAGGAATAATGAAAATTGTTAAAAATTAACATGTAATAAAATATAATTTTTAATCTCTTTAAATTAGCTTGTAACTTACCATATTTGGGTGCATTTTATTAAATAGTGTAAGGAATTCAACTTTTCTTAGATAAACGTACCTCATAAAGATTGTACCTGAAACAATTAGAGAAATAATGAATTAAGTAATATATTAACTCATAAAACTGTGTTGTTATCGATGTGAAGGGCATAATACAATAAATATTCTTGTCAAAAGAAAGCCAAAGTTTTAATATAAAACTTACCAATTCTCTATTAAATTGTACGCTGAGGTTAAAAAGTTATCGAAATTCAATTGGAGATACTCTGAAATTAAATATTTATTTTTTACATTAAATAGAAAACATTAAATTGGTTTCCAAAAAATCTAATTAAAGAAATAATATGCATAAAAAAGTAAATAATCTGGTTAAAAGAATGTTAAAGAAAGCTTACCAATTCATAAAAATGTTGTTATTCAGAAATTAAATATTTGTTTTTTACATTATATATTATATTTGATTAAAATAATACTAAAATAAGGTATTAAAAACCTGTAATTTTGATAATAAAAAGGTCATAAAAACGTAAATATTCTAGTGAAAAGAAAGCCAATTTTTAAAAGAAAACTTACCACTTCTCTATTAAATTATACGCTGAGGAGAAATATACAAATTTGCCCGAATCCATCTGGGGTTGCTCTTAACTTAGATATTTTTTTACAACAAAGAAAAACGTGAAACTTGTTAAAAAAAATAATAATAATAATTAGCAAATAACAATATACATAAAGAATATTATTTTTTAATAGAAAACCACATAGAAAAAGAACTCTTACCTATTTATTATTAAACTATACGCTGAGGTGCAACAAACAATTTTCCAAATTCATCTGGAGTTACTCTGAAATTCAATATTTATTTTTTACATTGAATAATAAAAATTAAATTAGATAAAACAATTTCAATATACTTTCCATTTCAGCATACGTACATCTCATCGCTAAAATATTAATAACTTTCATTTCAAAGTTTTAATAAACAAACACCAATATATGTCTAAAAAAACCAAAATATTCCATACCTTTATATTCCCTTGTTACATACTGGCTAAAAAGATGGAACAGCCCACGCCAACGCCAACTATATAACTGAAGCATGCCAAACAAAACCAAGCAAAACCAAAACATTCCTACAACAACAAAAACACATGTGCCTTCATTGAAAACAACACCTCATCCAGACAAATAAACCATTCGCCAATAATAAACACACACACAAACCACTGAAAGAACAAAAACAACCCCACGCTCAGATATACACAACATCCCCTTCACTCGCTACCATTTCTCATTATTGCATTGCATGCTCTCACTCTCAAAAAAAATTCAAGTAATATCACCTTTACATTAAACATATTCCACTTTGACGAGAAAGATCTCTGTAGTATACATTAGTTCATCGCATCTGTCCACAATTTACTCTAAAAACAATACTCTTAAATGCATATCAGTATAAGAACGATGAAACGTTTAACTTAAAATTAGCAAAAACTTCATGAAATGATATCTACCCATTTTTGACGAAAATGTCTATAAATTTAATTACATGTGAACTAAAAATATTTCATTGGGAAATTTTTTACCAACAATTATTAACCATAGGAATTGTCAGTAAGAAATTGCTATCCACTTTCAAGTTCATTTTTCGTAAAAAAATATTTTCTCATACAAAAAAATCTTATGGTAAATTGCACTTATTATTTAGAAAATACTTTACATTTCACAAGTAGTTTTATAGCATGACAAACGAATTTTTAACTACCAGTTAAGAAATTTTTTAAGGAAATTTCCATCGTATTTTGTAGGCCATGAACTAAACGATTGCTACTTAGAATTTGTAAAATTTTCTTTCGAGTAGTTAATTTTCGTTGAAGATACGAAAAATGAACTAAAATTCTGGAAAATTATTGTAATAAATTATTGTTAAAATCTTCTTAAATTTACGAGACACTTTTTTTCTGTGTTGGTGTAAGTACATGGTTTTGAAATGGTATGCACTGTCAGAAAGTTACCTTTTGCAGGCTCAATGGACGATTTCGGCTGACGAAGGAGGCGTTCAAATGGAAAATAATTTTTGGTGGCATGTCAACGTCAATTCTATCGCTTTACAATTGTCTGCCGTCTTAAAACTTTTTTCGAGTGGAAGCCTTCATAATTCACTATTCTTACAAGGTGGTCCAGAAGCGTTATATTGTCACGGAATAGTACGGTAATGGGAATAGTACGGTTCGGCGTTTTCTGTTGCTTGTTCCCTATTACGAGGTGGTGTATGGTACATGTTTCTCAGAGAAGGAGTTTATAATTAATAAATATTATACTACACAGAAAAAAAAGTGTCTTGTAAATTTAAGGACCATCTTACCTTTCACATAGTTCAACAAATTTACTGTAATATAGTTCATTTTTCGTAACCACAACGAAAATTTACTTAGCTAAAGGAAAACTTATAAAAATTCAGTAAATGTTTTTTAGTTCACTAACTACGAAATGGGAAAGATTTTTCCTTAAATAAATTTCCAACACAGTAGTTAATGCATCGTTGATTCTATTATAAAAATACATGGGAAATATAAAAATCTTACTACGAAATGTGGACAATTTACTAAGAAAAAATTTTGTATGGAAAAAAATTTTTGTAGTAAAAATTAACTTAACGACATTACCGATTCGTACGATGACTACCTACAGATTATATCCCTTTTTATTATATGTTGGAGTGTTTTTACCCACATTGAAAATTTTAGATAAAGTAGAATAAAAAGTAGTTAATATAATCCTTGACGGGTGTATATAATTTTTATAGATTCCTCATAGATTTGGTATATATTTTACCTTAATTTATAGATAGAATTCCAACTAATCAATAAAGTTGCTACTGGATAATGTGAGTGCATCATGTGAGGGAGTTTTTAGAGACTTTTGTGTATATCTCGTATGATTGTTTGTGTTTGTTATTGCGTCATTTATGCTGTTGTTGGTTGTTTTGATTCTGGAGACAATGGAATGTTCCTTGTGTGTTGTTGGTATCTTTTGTGGTGAGAGTTGTTTCTTGCAATAGCGAGATCAGAAAGCGATCGTGTGTGTGTGTGTGGAGTTGTTTTTCTTTACGGAGTTGTTTTTCTTTATGGCTATTTGTGTCTTTGAGTTTTATTGTTGCATTCAGTTATGTTGATGCATTTATGAAGTGCACACGTGGTTTTAATTTTGCAAAATTGTACGTGAGGTATTGGTGATTATTAATGAAAATACATTTATTTCGAAACATTTTATAAACTGAGAAGTGAATGATGTGATGTTAGAGTAATCAGAAACGCTTTTTATTGATAAAAAACAAATAACAGATTAAGGAACTGTATATTTCTGTTAATAGTTTAAAATTAGTGCGGATTTTTAATTGATTTACATAAAAAATATACAACATGAGTGGTAATAGGATGATCTATATTTATTCTACATCTGGATCACAGGTTGGAGATGCAACCATGTTTTTGAATCTATATTTTTTATGTTACAGCAATTCCTACAGGTGAGTACTAAGTTCGAGTTTAGCCGCTAAAAGTAAAAAAAAATCACTAAGAAAAGTATAAAACTATACGTCTTCGATACAAATTTACATAAAACTTGATGGAGAATAGCCCAAACCAAGTTTTTTATAAAGATTATTTTTTTATAATGGATTATTAAAGAAAACTTATCATGAAAATTGCGATTTTAGCCTCTAAACTCGAACTTAATATCCTCCTTAAATACAAAATGCTATACTGACAAGTGGAAATTATGTCTAATTTTATAATATTTTTTATTTCAAATATATTCTGAGAATAATTTCAAAAACGTCCCATTAGTCCATGGATATGATTCCAATAATGTACATACTGGATGGATTTTTCAATGTGGTAAGTTTTTCTATAAACCGTATTTTGTCCGTTTTTAATAAAACCAAAATTTCAATTTATTAAAAATAATTATTTTCACTTGCAGGTAGACAGGTCTTGTAATGGTTTTTTTTTTTTTTTTTGAATATTCTTACTGTTTAATGCTAACTAAGCTGATATCCTTATTGGCTCTAGAAAATACTCTTGAAAACCGTAAGTTAAAAATCAATATGAACGATAGAATTTGATAATATTTTTCTTATATTTTATATAACATTGAATTTCAGATGCTTATAAGACAAATCCGCCCAACAAAAGTTAGCCAAAATCGATGAAATTGGACAACAATTCAATGAATATAGCAACTTTTGCCACATATATCTTTCATATGGATAGAAAACATGGAAATTTAAATTAATTAGTTTAGTCCTAATAACATAGAATATTACTCTTATGAAGAAGCAATTACTAACTACCGACAAGTAACTGCATCCAACGTACGAATAAAAATATTTCCTTTATTGTATATCATAAGCCATAGTTTTGTGTAATATAATAATAATTTTTTGAAATAAAATACTGGTGGTTATAGAAAATTTACTTGTTTTGTACGAAAAATTTCTTAGTTGTATACAGGCTTGTTGTACCTTTGATTCCTCAATTTCTCTACTTTTTTGAAAATTATACTGACAAACAGTTTATTTCAAACCAATTTCTTAATACAGGTTTCCCAAAAAATTGTTAATTTTTCCGGATAGCAGGAATATTTTAAATGAGTTTAAGTATATTCTTCCCACAGCATAGTAATAATGAACTAAAATATGATGCAATACATGAACTAATTTATAAGAAAATCATGAACTTATCCAGATGAAAAAAATCTTTGGCGCCAAATCATGGTCATTCTTACTATGGGTTAGTTCATTTTTCATAAAAAATAGTAAACTTTTTTTTCGGTGTAATTTATAGGTATCTTAAGGTAATCTAAGGATAAAATCTCGGCTGACCTACAAATGATGTAGTTGAAATGTGGTTTATTGGATTCGCAAAGATTTTCCCATCAGCTAAAATCATACGGGTTGGTATTGCCAAACTCAAATTTCAAACGATCCTGATGAATTCATTCTTGGGAGTCTCCACAAAGAAATTCAGTCGTCACAATTGGCGATGCGGATATAAATAGGCTTCGTATTTTGGTTGAAATTTGATTTCGGTCCTGTGGTTAAAGTTTCTCTCTTCCTTCAAAACTCGGCTATTCTTCTCGAATAGGCTTCTAGCAAATTGTTTCTTCCCAAGTTCAAAATGTATTTTGCAGCGATTCTTCAAAGCATTTAATTTTTTTTGTATGCACCAATTAATCGTTTGTGCAAGATTTCGTCATATTTTATTCTCTTTAAAAATCTTTTTTAGGCAGGATCGCCAATGTAGCGGATGGTTCTAATTAAATAAAATGTACTTGCTTTCTTTATTCAGGATACATGCTATGCTAAGCAAAATTCGCATTCGTATTTTAAGAACATGAAATCTTCGGCCTCACGACAATATGTTTTTCAGTGTAGAATGCAAAAGTGCGTTTGCAATTGATGGTGGTATACGGATGTATTTTGTATTGAATAATAATTTTCTGATTGATTTCCTAGCACGCTCAAAATATTTCTTATTATTCATTTATTTATTTATTTACAATCATAATGAATTATGAAAATAAACAGGTAATATATGTGCTATCAATATAGGTTTTCGACCTGTTCTTATTATTCAATATATTTATCATATATTATATGGGTTGTGTCTTGAGAAACTTCAATGCGAGTTCCCTTCAATGAAAAATTGTGAGCAATACATATTCTGCAGTGGACCTACACACAAAAAAAAATTTTCTGAATCAATCACGGAATTAATTTATCCAATTAATTTTTTAATTGAAATGTCTTCAATCACAGAAATGATAGTATCAATTAAAAAATTAATTGACAGTCAATTAAAAAATTAATTGATCCAATTAAAAAATTAATTGATACTATTAATTTGTGTGGTTGATTTTTATTTCAATTAAAAAATTTGTTTATTCAATTAAATTTTTAATTGAATATTTTTTAAAACTCAATTAAGATTTTAATTGGAAAAATTTTCGTGAAATTTGTTTCTGTGTACACGGACGAAAAAGACTGTTTTTCATATGTTTGGGTGAAAATTTATATTATTATAATATTTTTAAGCGCAAGCATATAATGTACGTAAACTAGCATAGCATGTTTGGGACATATATGTTAATATGTCAGAACATATTATGTTTGGGACATAAAATGTTTGTAAATATAATATGCTTAGATGCAAACATATATTAATTTAGAAATAGCCTACAAACATATATGTGTTTAGAAAGAGAGGCCTAGAGAGTACGCTGCAAGTAAAATAATGGAAGTAACCAATTGGCGCCTTAAAAATATATACACACAAAGAAAATTTCATTAATTTTTTTTCTACGTTTGAACAATACAAACAATATTTTGTTTGGACCAATCCTGAAAATATATATGTTTGATGCAAAATGTGTTATACCCCATATGTTACAGAAGCGATTTTTTTTTTTGAGGGTGTAGGCCCTCTTTTCGATATTTTGTATAGACGCCCATGATCATTCTATGTAGTCGTTTCGAAACTTTATATGAATATATTTTTCAATTATTTTCAGACCAAAGAAAAAATACATTTGTTTATACTCTTGTGACCTAAAATTCTTCTTATCCTTCTAATGATACCAAACCATTCCTTTCAAAGAGAACTGACCCCAGAGTTCAGTGAGTTCTGTGCTGACATTCATCCTCAACAGACATTTGTATTATACCAACTTAAATCAAGAGCACTGTAGTTATCCTGTTCCATGTGCTGTCGGATGTCTTCTACCATCACCATTGCCACCAAAGTTGAGTTTCGAAACCACATTCTTAGATGGAAATAAAATTAAGATGAATATGTCGGATTGGGATTATTATTTTCTTATGACAGGAAAGGATATAGGAAATGTGTTTAAATTTTATTAACTCGAGCGTGGTTCGCCTGAAATGATGTTATTGTGGATCCTGCCAAGTGTGAGTGTAAGGCTTTGTGTGTGTGGGTGTGTGTGTGTTTCAAAAGTAACTAGAGTTCCTCCTTTTGTATGGTTGTGCGCTTTTTCTAAAGAGTTTGGCCTTATTCGAATGCGGATGAACGAAGCTTGTGATGGGGGATGTGTCATAGCAAAAACATCCGAGTGTACGACATGTGTGCAGTAGGAGGTTGCCTTTCATTCGGATAAACAGGAAATTGAAATGTGGTTTTTATATTTCCTCCGAAGACAGTTTGAATTATAATGTTCAATTGGAAAAAAGTGAGATTACACGCGTCGAATAAAAATAACATTTTTCATGCGGCAAAGAGTATCGATGATATGGACTATATATCACACCATCACACATGTTTTGCATTTAATTACTCATTTCAAGGTTCATAGCAATAATTCTTATGCTGTTGTATGTTGTACGCACACAATACAAAACTAAGTGAAGATTGACCCAATTTTCGAATAACATGGAATATGTGTTCGTTTATCGAGCTCATGATAAATGCAGAAGCAACAATGATTAGTTACAAGCCGACCATATCATGGAATATTGCAATCCAGCAGTCAGTTGTTAATTACGCTGCATCGAAAAAAAAATAACTCTTAATTAGTTATCAGCGAACGATCAATCAGTTACAATGTAGAAGAAATTATTCGATTTTGTTTTAATTTTACCTTTCGCCTGGACGGAGAATCGAACCGCGGACCATACATTTTTAAGCCAACACACTATCCACTGGGCTACGTAACTGTTGTTGTCATCAACAGACAATTATCGCTGTAGCCAGTAATGCATACTGGACGCCCACAAGTCGATGTAAAGAAACGTTATTTAACGCAAAACATTCCATTAGTTGGTCACTTTCTTAAAAATACAATTTTGGAAACGGATATAATGTAATTTTACATGTATTCCAAAAATCTTTGCCAGTTTTCGAAAATATGTCCGGCACTACATATCACTAAATAAAATTTTTACTATGAAACTACAAAGTGTGTCTTATTAAAGGCTTATCAGAAAAGAACAGAGCTTGATATAAACGAAATGGGCTGTATATTATCGACTGTAATAACATGTAGTTTACACAAATTGGATATTAAATCGGCCTGCATTGACACCAGGCTAAAACAAAAATAATGGATTGAGATTTTGGAATAAAAATAATTTTTTTATTGCAAAAAAATTGTTTGTAACTGAAACATTTTTTGGTGACAATAGTTCGAAATTTTCGATGAAATACTTTCCTTCGGAACATTTTAGACGAATAAAATTCTCCTTTGTTGTAAAGCATTTTCTTCAAGAAAATCCCTAATATTATTATTTGCTTTTAATGTAATATTTTAGCATTAAAAGAAAACGTTGCTTGTCTAAAAGCTCATTCCCCAGAAAAGAAGGCTGTTCTCTGTTCTTAAATTTAACAACAACAAAAAAACTTTACTCTTAAATACACAACATCACCGATTTCTACGAAAAAAATACATAATATCCCAGCAAAAAAAAAGAGCTTCCAAAAAAGTAGTTTGGATCCCCAATCTGTGATCCGGAAGTAGTGCAGGATCATCTCCAATGAATTTCACATGGGCTTGACATAGGACGGAAGTACTCCCTTTTTGGATCCTTCGCATTGCTTTAGAAGTTGTGCCCTGGAAGTTAATTTGAATGAAGAAATTTAAAAAGCGGAAAAAATTTTTTTTCAACTAATTTTTACAATTTGAAAAACTCTTTCGCTCCGACCAGGGATTGAACCTGGGTTTGCTGGCGCCATAACAGAACGCCTTAGCACACTCAGCCACAAACGCCATTGAACATAAAGCGTCGAAAGGTCAATTCAAATGTTTGTGATATGATCGTAATACAACACCAAGGAATAATATTCTAATTGTTTCTCGAGATGTTCTTTATTAGTATTTTTCTAAAAAAATATTTTTTTATGCTATGCATTGTTTTTATTTTTTATTTTCGGCATATATTTTCGTATAAATATATTTTTTTCCATTAAAAAAAAAATAAAAATTCTCGTAATTTGCAAAACCTTCTCAAAAGAACTTCCATGGAAGCGAAAAAGTCAAAAAAATAGTAGAAAAAATTATTGGGGGATCCCAAGATGCGCTTTAGAAGAAATGTTTGTGTACACCGAAAAAAAAGTTTACTATTTTTTATGAAAAATTAACTAACCCATAGTAAGAATGACCATGGTTTGGCGCCAAAGATTTTTTTCATCTAGATAAGTTCATGATTTTCTTATAAATTAGTTCATGTATTGCATCGTATTTTAGTTCATTATTACTATGCTGTGGGAAGAATATACTTAAACTCATTCAAAATATTCCTGCTATCTGGAAAAATGAACAATTTTTTGGGAAACATGTATTAAGAAATTGGTTTGAAATAAACTGTTTGTCAGTATAATTTTCAAAAAGTAGAGAAATTGAGGAATCAAAGGTGCAACAAGCCTGTATACAACTAAGAAATTTTTCGTACAAAACAAGTCAATTTTCTATAACCACCAGTATTTTATTTCAAAAAATTATTATTATATTACACAAAACTAT
Organism: Haematobia irritans; assembly: GCF_050003625.1. Lineage (NCBI taxonomy): Eukaryota > Metazoa > Arthropoda > Insecta > Diptera > Muscidae > Haematobia > Haematobia irritans. The sequence goes on from NC_134398.1 coordinate 87,907,291, forward strand.
GGCTTATGATATACAATAAAGGAAATATTTTTATTCGTACGTTGGATGCAGTTACTTGTCTGTAGTTAGTAATTGCTTCTTCAAAAGGGTAATATTCTATGTTATTAGGACTAAACTAATTACTCTAAACTTCCATGTTTTTTATCCATATGAAAGATATATGTGGCATAAGTTGCTATATTCATTGAATTGTTGTCCAATTTCATCGATTTTGGCTGACTTTTGTTGGGCGGATTTGTCTTATAAGCATCTGAAATTGCAAAGTTATACAAAATATAAGAAAAATATTATCAAATTCTATCGTTCATATTGATTTTTAACTTACGGTTTTCAAGAGTATTTCCTAGAGCCAATAAGGATATCAGCTTAGTTAGCATTAAACAGTAAGAATATTCAAACCATTACAAGACCTGTCTACCTGCAAGTGAAAATAATTATTTTTAAGAAATTGAAATTTTGGTTTTATTAGAAACGGACAAAATACGGTTTATAGAAAAACTTACCACATTGAAAAATCCATCCAGTATGTACATTATTGGAATCAAATCCATGGACTAATGGGACATTTTTGAATAAAAAATAAAAAAATATTATAAAATTAGACATAATTTCCACTTGTCAGTATAGCATTTAGTATTTAAGGAGGATATTAAGTTCGAGTTTAGAGGCTAAAATCGCAATTTTCATGATAAGTTTTCTTTAACAATCCATTATACAAAAATAATCTTTATAAAAAACTTGGTTTGGGCTATTCTCCCTCAAGTTATATTTAAATTTGTATCGAAGACGTATAATTTTATATTTTTCTTAGTGATTTATTTTATTTTTATTATTATTAATTTTAGCGGCTAAACTCGAACTTAGTACTCACCTGTAGGAATTGCCGCAACATAAAAAGTATAGATTCAAAAAAATGGTTGCATCTCCAACATGTTATCCAGATGTAGAATAAATATAGATCATCCTATTACCACTCATGTTGTATATTTTTTATGTAAATCAATTAAAAATCCGCACTAATTTTAAACTATTAACAGAAATATACAGTTCCTTAATCTGTTATTTGTTTTTATCAATAAAAAGCGTTTCTGATTTCTCTAACATCACATCATTCACTTCTCAGTTTCTAAAATGCTTCGAAATAAATGTATTTTCATTAATAAACACCAATACCGCACGTACAATTTTGCAAAATTAAATCCACGTGTGCACTTCATAAATGCATCAACATAACTGAATGCAACAATAAAACTCAAAGACACAAATAGTCATAAAGGATACATACCTGCCGTAAAGAAAAACAACTCCACACACACACACGATCCCATTCTGATCTCGATATTGCAAGAAAACAACTCTCGCCACAAAATATACCAACAACACACAAGGAACATTCCATTGTCTCTAGAATCAAAACAACCAACAACAGCATAAATGACGCAATAACAAACACAACAATCATACGAGATATACACAAAATGTCTCTAAAAACTCCCTCACATGATGCACTCACATTTTCCAGTAGCAACTTTATTGATTAGTTGGAATTCTATCTATAAGTTAAGGTAACATATATACCAAATCTATGAGGAATCTATAAAAAAATTATATACACCCGTCAACGATTATATTAACTACTTTTTATTCCACTTTATCTAAAATTTTCAATGTGAGTAACAACACTCCAACATATAATAAAAAGGGAAATAATCTGTAGGTAGCCATCGTACGAATCGGTAATGTCGTTAAGTTAATTTTTACTACAAAAATTTTTTCTTAGTAAATTGTCCACATTTCGTAGTAAGATTTTTATATTGCCCATGTATTTTTATAATAGAATCAAAGATGCATTAACTACTGTGTTGGAAATTTATTTAAGGAAAAATCCTTTCCATTTCGTAGTTAGTGAACTAAAAATCATTTACTGAATTTTTATAAGTTTTCCTTTAGCTAAGTTAATTTTCGTTGTGGTTACGAAAAATGAACTATATTACAGTAAATTTTTTGAACTATGTGAAAGTTAAAATGGCCCTTAAATTTACAAGACTCTTTTTTTCTGTGTACTTGTCCAAAAGGACTGCATCGGAAATGGAAAAAAATCATTGGGGGATCCCACGATGCTCTTTAGAAGAAATGTCTGTGGACTTGTCCAAAAGGACTGCATCGGAAGTTGGAAAAGCTCGATGGGGGATTCTGGGATGGGCTTTAAAAGAAATGTTTGTGGAACAACTTCCAATTTTTTTGCTGGGAGGCAAAATGGCAAAAACAGAACATCTGCATACCTATTTAAAAAAAAACTATGTTTTTTTTTAAAGAGTGGTTATACCTTAAAACATATAGTGCGCATTTACAAACAAAATAACTTGATTTTAGTAGAGAATATATATATTTTTACACTGCAAAGCTTTTTTCCAACATTTTACTTTCATCTCTGGTAACTCCCAATTTGTAGTTTTTTGAATTTTTCAAAATCAAAATTATTTTTCATTGCTTTATTTAAAGGCGCTTTTTTACTTGAAACATAGCATTTTTTCTACTTAAAGTCGAGTCTGAATTTGGAATTTTATAGCAAATGAAGAAAAACGCAGACGAATGAAGAATAAATTGAAATTTGAAAACGTGAACTCTCTTGGTTTTAATTAGTTCATGTTACCGCGAGTGCACTGTAATTCAATTTTTCAGTACTTTTTAACATGTCAAAAGAACCGCCGCTAAAATACTACACCAAGAGAAATGACAATTGGATCATTACAATAAGGAGATAACAGTAACCTATTTTTTGTTACAAGAACAATGTTTTAATTATTTCTCCCATTATATATCCAATACAACTGTAACAAGTATATACGGCCGTAAGTTCGGCCAGGCCGAATCTTATGTACCCTCCACCATGGATTGCGTAGGAACTTCTACTAAAGGCTGTCATCCACAATCGAATTACTTGGGTTGCGATAACACTTGCCGATGGCAAGGTATCGTAAAACTTTTTAACACTGTCTTCTAAATTGTAAGTTAGCCCATACGGGGTATATATTAAACAAAAAAAGCCGATTAAATACGTATATAATCTAGTTTGACAAAATTTTCTATAGAAATAAAATTTTGACAAAATTTTCTATAGAAATGAAACCTTGACAAAATTTTCTATAGAAATAAAATTTTGACAAAATTTTCTATAGAAATAAAAATTTGACAAAATTTTCTATAGAAATAAAAACTTGACAAAATTTTCTATAGAAATAAAATGTTGACAAAATTTTCTATGGAAGTAAAATGTTGACAAAATTTTCTATAGCAATACAGTTTTGACAAAAATTTCTGTAGAAATAAAATGTTGACAAAATTTTGTATAGAAATAAAATTTTGACAAAATTTTGTATAGAAATAAAATGTTGACAAAATTTTCTACAGAAATAAATTATTTACAAAATTTTCTATAGAAATAAAATTTTGACAAACATTTCTATAGAAATAAACTTTTGACAAAACTTTCTATAGAAATGAAATTTTAACAAAACTTTCTATAGTAATAAAATTTGACAAATTTTCTATGGAAATAAAGTTTTGGTAGATTACAAAATTTTCTATAGAAATAAAATTTTGACAAAATTTTCTATGGAAATAAAATTTTGACAAACATTTGTATAGAAATAAACTTTTGACAAAACTTTCTATAGAAATGAAATTTTGACAAAACTTTCTATAGTAATAAAATTTGTAAAAATTTTCTATGGAAATAAAGTTTTGGTAGATTATTTTTGGCGATATGGACCAATTTTTGTGTAATAAGTCATCGGCTATATATAACTAAAGACCGATATGGACCAATTTTTACATGGCTGTTAGAGGCCATATATTGACAAAATGTACTAAATTTCAACCGTATCGGATGACTTTTGCTCCTCCAAGAGGTTCCGGACGTCAAATCTGGGGACGGTTTATATGGGAACTATATATAATTATGGACCGATATGGACCAATTTTTGCATGGTTGTTAGAGACCATATACTAACACCATGTACCAAATTTCAACTGGATCGGATGAATTTTGCTCTTCCAAGAGGCTCCGGAGGTCAAATCTGGGGATCGGTTTATATGGGGGCTATATATAATTATGGACCGATATGGACCAATTTTTGCATGGTTATTAGAGGCCGTAAACTAACATCAGGTACCAAATTTCAACCGGATCGGATGAATTTTGCATCTCCAAGAGGCTCCGGAGGTCAAATCTGGGGATCGGTTTATATGGGGGCTATATATAATTATGGACCGATATGGACCAATTTTTGCATGGTTGTTAAAAACCGTATACTAAGACCACGTACTAAATTTCAACCGCATCGGATGAATTTTGCTCCTCCAAGAGGCTCCGGTGGTCAAATCTGGGGATCGGTTTATATGGGAGCTATATATAATTATGGACCGATATGGACCAATTTTAGCATGGTTGTTAGAGGCCGTCTACTAACATCAGGTACCAAATTTCAACCGGATCGGATGAATTTTGCCCCTCCTAAAGTCTCCGGAGGTCAAATCTGGGGATCGGTTTATATGGGGGCTATATATAATTATGGACCGATATGGACCAATTTTTGCATGGTTGTTAGAGACCATATACTAACATCAGGTACCAAATTTCAATCGGATCGGATGAATTTTGCCCCTCCAAGAGGCTCCGGAGGTCAAATCTGGGGATCGGTTTATATGGGGGCTATATATAATTATGGACCGATATGGACCAATTTTTGCATGGTTGTTAGAGACCGTATTCTAAGACCACTTACCAAATTTCAACCGGATCGGATGAATTTTGCTGCTCCGGGAGGCTCCCCAAGCCAAATTTGGGGATCGGTTTATATGGGGGCTATACGTAAACGTGGTCCGATATGGCCCATTTTCAATACCATCCGACCTACATCAATAACAACTACTTGTGCCAAGTTTCAAGTCGATAGCTTGTTTCGTTCGGAAGTTAGCGTGATTTCCACAGACGGACGGACAGCCGGACAGACGGACAGACGGACGGACGGACAGACGGACAGACGGACGGACATGCTTAGATCGACTCAGAATGTCACCACGACCCAGAATATATATACTTTATGGGGTCTTAGAGCAATATTTCGATGTGTTACAAACGGAATGACAAAGTTAATATACCCCCATCCTATGGTGGAGGGTATAAAAAAGTTCACAAAATCTGTAACGGTTTCATATATATTTATATTATAGTACCACCACTTTCAACACCGCACCACTGTGCAGGTATACCATCACTGGTGATATGCTCATTTTTTCTTCATTGTTCGATCTCTGTTAGTTAACATTCTTGTCTCTCTGATAGTTAGCATTATTGTCACTCCGATTGTTGATCCTCTCATGCACTCCCCATTCATGCTTTTTATTCATTCATAAAAAGAGATGAATGGACTAATTATGAATGAATGTCTTAATATTATCGATTTTTGCTTTGATATTAGTCATATAAGGAATTGAGGAGTGAACGGATAGGATATATCATTCATTATATTTTCATTGACATTTATTAATTCCGACCGCTTTTTCCATCAAAGTGACGCTTCAAGATCATTCCAACAGTGGCTACACGTAGTATCAAATCGAATTTTATTTACGCAGAAATTATTAAAAATTTGTTAAAAAAAGTGTCTGGGCCTTCAAATTATTTTATATATTTTCATAAATACCATATTTGAGACATAAAGGTAATTAGAGAGTGTGCAAATAGAAAGATTATTGATATTTTAAAAGGGATTTTTTTTGTGTAGTGTCCGATTTTCTTAATATTCTGGAATTTTATTGACAAGCGAAAACTGGTCCAACGTGTCTCAAAATGAAGACAGCCCAGACACATGGCCACTTGGATAACCCCTATAAATTCGAAGATCGTTTGAAACCCCATTCAATTTTAAGAGGAATTGAAGACATTCGGTGGCTATACTATTTTACAATTTTGTATGCGCAAATTACCATCATCAAATTTTTTGTGAACAATCTTGTAATTTCTCCAAACTTGAGACAATTGATCTAATTTTTTTCGACATAACTAATAATTAATCATATCAATAATTTCCACGAAACGTGGAATAACTAATTAATTTAATAATTGCTGATAATAATAATAATTACCACAAAATATGAAATAATTAATTAATATAATATATCTGATTTGATTGATTTGATTTTCCAAATAAGATTTAATTAAACTTAAAGATAAACCAAACCACTGTGCTAATTAACAGGCTAGTTTTGTAGATATGTTGGAAGTACATACCTACATACAATTTGCTGTTAATCATCACAGTCAATATTACAATTTTATTAAAATCTAAGCTTAACATTTGTATGTAAAATTTAACATATTTTTGAATGAATTTGATTTACTACACAAAAACAATAGAAACGAAAATATAACAAAACAACATAAAAATATGCGCTACCATCAACAACAATGCACAGGCCTGAGCAACGTGGGATGAGAAGTGAGTACAAAGTTAATAAGTAAAAAGTTACACTGTTTCCATAAGAAAACAAATTTAAAAAAAATATAAGCATTTAATAATTTTCATTCAAAAGTATATGTTTATACTCTTCACCACTACTGTGGTACAGGGTATAATAAGTTTGTGCATTTGTATGTAACGCCAAGATGGAGTAATCATAGACGAACATTTTAGTATACGGATCGGCTTGGAATTAAATTCTGAGTCGATTTAGCGATGTCCGTCTGTCTGTCTGTCCGTCTGTCTGTCCGTCTGTCTGTCTGTCTGTTGATGTATTTTTGTGTGCAAAGTACAGCTCGCAGTTTTAGTCCGATTGTGCTAAAATTTGGTATAGGGTCCTGTTTCGGCTCAAAGACGATCCCTATTGATTTTGGAAAAAATCGGTTGAGATTTAGATATAGCTGCCATATAGTTTTCACCGATCTGGTCATAATTGGCGTGTATATCAACCGATCTTCCTCAAATTCCGTACATCCGAATATTTTATGAGTCTCGAAAAACTTGCAAAATATCAGCAAAATCGGTTCAGATTTAGATATAGCTCCCACATATAGGTTTTTCTGATTTCGACAAAAATGCACCGAAAAAAAAGTTTACTATTTTTTATGAAAAATGAACTAACCCATAGTAAGAATGACCATGATTTGGCGCCAAAGATTTTTTTCATCTAGATAAGTTCATGATTTTCTTATAAATTAGTTCATGTATTACATCGTATTTTAGTTCATTATTACTATGCTGTGGGAAGAATATAGTTAAACTCATTCAAAATATTCCTGCTATCCGGAAAAATTAACAATTTTTTGGGAAACCTGTATTAAGAAATTGGTTTGAAATAAACTGTTTGTCGGTATAATTTTTAAAAAAGTAGAGAAATCGAGGAATCAAAGGTACAACAAGCCTGTATACAACTAAGAAATTTTTCGTACAAAACAAGTCAATTGTCTATAACCACCAGTATTTTATTTCAAAAAATTATTATTATATTACACAAAACTATGGCTTATGATATACAATAAAGGAAATATTTTTATTAGTACGTTGAACGCATTTACTTGTCGGTAGTTAGTAATTGCTTCTTCAAAAGAGTAACATTCTATGCTATTAGGACTAAACTAATTAATTTAAATTTCCATGTTTTCTATCCATATGAAAGATATATGTGGCATAAGTTGCTATATTCAATTGAATTGTCCAATTTCATCGATTTTGGCTAACTTTTGTTGGGCGGATCTGGCTTATAAGCGTCTGAAATTGCAAATTTATACAAAATATAAGAAAAATATTATTAATTAATTAATTCTATCGTTCATATTGATCTTTAATTTACGGTTTTCAAGAGTATTTCCTAGAGCCAATAAGGATATCAGCTTAATTAGTATTAAACAGTAAGAATATTCAAAAAATTACCATTACGAGACCTGTCTACCTGCAAGTGAAAAAAATAATTTTTAATAAATTGAAATTTTGGTTTTATTAAAAACGGACAAAATACCGTTTATAGAATAACTTACCACATTGAAAAATCCATCCAGTAGGTACACTGTTGGAATCATATCCATGGACAAATGGGACGTTATTGAAATTATTCTCAGAATATATTTGATATAAAAAATATTATAAAATTAGACATAATTTCCACTTGTCAGTATAGCATTTAGTATTTAAGATGGATATTAAGTTCGAGTTTAGCGGCTAAAATTGCAATTTCCATGATAAGTTTTCTTTAATAATCCATTATAAAAAATAATCTTTATAAAAAACTTGATTTGGGCTATTCTCCATCAAGTTATATTTAAATTTGTATCGAAGACGTATAATTTTATACTTTGCTTAGTGATTTATTTTTAATTTTAGCGGCTAAACTCGAACTTAGTACTCACCTGTAGGAATTGCTGTAACATAAAAAATATAGATTCAAAAAAAAAATGGTTGCTTCTCAACCTGTGATCCAGATGTAGAATAAATATAAATCATCCTATTACCGCTCATGTTGTATATTTTTTATGTAAATCAATTTAAAATCCGCACTAATTTTAAACTAACATATTAACAGAAATATACAGTTCCTTAATCTGTTATTTGTTTTTTATCAATAAAAAGCGTTTTTGATTCTTCTAACATCACATCATTCACTTCTCAGTTTCTAAAATGTTTCGAAATAAATATATTTTCATTAATAAACACCAATACCGCACGTACAATTTTGCAAAATTAAATCCACGTGTGCACTTCATAAATGCATCAACATAACTGAATGCAACAATAAAACTCAAAGACACAAATAGTCATAAGGGATACATACCTGCCGTAAAGAAAAACAACTCCACACACACACACGATCCCTTCTGATCTTGCTATTGCAAAAAAACAACTCTCACCACAAAAGATACCAACAACACACAAGGAACATTCCATTGTCTCTAGAATCAAAACAACCAACAACAGCATAAATGACGCAATAACAAACACAAACAATCATACGGGATATACACAAAATGTCTCTAAAAACTCCCTCGCATGATGCACTCACATTTTCCAGTAGCACGTTTATTGATTAGTTGGAATTCTATCTATAAGTTAAGGTAAAATATATACCAAATCTATGAGGAATCTATAAAAATTATATACACCTGTCAAAGATTATATTACCTAATTTTTATTCTATTTTAACTAAAATGATCAATGTTAGTAAAACCACTCCAACATATAATAAAAAGGGAAATAATCTGTAGGTAGTCATCGTACGAATCGGTAATGTCGTTAAGTTAATTTTTACTACAAAAATTTTTTTCCCTACAAAATTTTTTCTTTGTAAATTGTCCACATTTCGTAGTAAGATTTTTATATTGCCCATGTACTTTTATAATAGAATCAACGATGCATTAACTACTGTGTTGGAAATTTATTTAAGGAAAAATCCTTCCCATTTCGTAGTTAGTGAACTAAAAAACATTTACTGAATTTTTATAAGTTTTGCTTTAGCTAAGTTAATTTTCGTTGTGGTTACGAAAAATGAACTATATTACAGTAAATTTGTTGAACTATGTGGAAGTCAAAATGGTCCTTAAATTTACAAGACACTTTTTTTTCTGTGTGGTCAAAATACCAACATTTTCCTTGTAAAATCGCCACTGCTTAGTCGAAAAGTTGTAAAAATGACTCTAATTTTCCTAAACTTCTAATACATATATATCGAGCGATAAATCATAAATAAACTTTTTCGAAGTTTCCTTAAAATTGCTTCAGATTTAAACGTTTCCCATATTTTTATACCCTTCACCACTACTGTGGTACAGGGTATAATAAGTTTGTGCATTTGTATGTAACGCCAAGAAGGAGTAATCATAGACCAACCTTTTAGTATACGGATCGGCTTAGAATTAAATTCTGAGTCCATTTAGCGATGTCCGTCTGCCTGTCTGTCTGTCCGTCTGTCTGTCTGTTGATGTATTTTTGTGTGCAAAGTACAGCTCGCAGTTTAGTCCAATTGTCCTAAAATTTCGTATAGGGTCCTGTTTCGGCTCAAAGACGATCCCTATTGATTTTGGAAAAAATCGGTTCAGATTTAGATATAGCTGCCATATATATTTTTCACCGATCTGGTCATAATTGGCGTGTATATCAACCGATCTTCCTCAAATTCCGTACATCCGAATATTTTATGAGTCTCGAAAAACTTGCAAAATATCAGCAAAATCGGTTCAGATTTAGATATAGCTCCCATATATAGCTTTCGCCCGATTTACACTCATTTGCCCACAGAGGCCAATTTTTTGCTCCGATTTAGTTGAAATTTCGCATAGGGAATAGAATTAGCGTTGTAACTATGCGTGCCAAATTTGCTTGAAATCGGTTCAGATTTGGATATATCTCCCATATAAAGCTTTCGCCCGATTTACACTCATATGACCACAGAGGCCAATTCTTAACTCCGATTTAGTTGAAATTTTGCACAGGGAGTAGAATTAGCATTGTAGCTATGCGTGCCAAATTTGGGTGAAATCGGTTCAGATTTAGATATAGCTCCCATATATATGTTTTTCTGATTTCGACAAAAATGGTCAAAATACCAACATTTTCCTTGTAAAATCGCCACTGCTTAGTCGAAAAGTTGTAAAAATGACTCTAATTTTCCTAAACTTCTAATACATATATATCGAGCGATAAATCATAAATAAACTTTTTCGAAGTTTCCTTAAAATTGCTTCAGATTTAAACGTTTCCCATATTTATACCCTTCACCACTACTGTGGTACAGGGTATAATAAGTTTGTGCATTTGTATGTAACGCCAAGAAGGAAAAGTCTGAGACCCATCGTTTAGTATACCGATCGTCTTAGAATTAAATTCTGAGTGGATTTAGCGATGTCCGTCTGTCTGTCTGTCTGTCTGTCTGTCCGTCTGTCTGTCTGTCTGTTGATGTATTTTTGTGTGCAAAGTACAGCTCGCAGTTTTAGTCCGATTGTCCTAAAATTTGGTATAGGATCCTGTTTCGGCTCAAAGACGATCCCTATTGATTTTGGAAAAAATCGGTTCAGATTTAGATATAGCTGCCATATATATTTTTCACCGATCTGGTCATAATTGGCGTGTATATCAACCGATCTTCCTCAAATTCCGTACATCCGAATATTTTATGAGTCTCGAAAAACTTGCAAAATATCAGCCAAATCGGTTCAGATTTAGATATAGCTCCCATATATAGCTTTCGCCCGATTTACACTCATTTGCCCACAGAGGCCACTTTTTTGCTCTGATTTAGTTGAAATTTTGCACAGGGAGTAGAATTAGCATTGTAGCTATGCGTGTCAAATTTGGTTGAAATCGGTTCAGATTTAGATATAACTCCCATATATAGCTTTCGCCCGATTTACACTCAAATGACCACAGAGGCCAATTTTTTGCTCCGATTTAGTTGAAATTTTGCACAGGGAGTATAATTAGCATTGTAGCTATGCGTGGCAAATTTGGTTGAAATCGGTTCAGATTTAGATATAGCTCCCATATATAGCTTTCGCCCGATTTACACTCATATGACCGTAGAGGCCAATTTTTAACTCCGATTTAGTTGAAATTTTACACAGGGAGTAGAATTAGCATTGTAGCTATGCGTGCCAAATTTGGGTGAAATCGGTTCAGATTTAGATATAGCTCCCATATATATGTTTTTCTGATTTCGACAAAAATGGTCAAAATACCAAAATTTTCCTTGTAAAATCGCCACTGCTTAGTCGAAAAGTTGTAAAAATGACTCTAATTTTCCTAAACTTCTAATGCATATATATCGAGCGATAAATCATAAATAAACTTTTGCGAAGTTTTCTTAAAATTGCTCCAGATTTATATGTTTCCCATATTTTTTTACTAACATTGTGTTCCACCCTAGTGGATTAGCCGACTTAAATTTTGAGATTTTTTAGAAGTCTATCAAATTCTGTCCAGATCGAGTGATATTTAAATGTATGTATTTGGGACAAACCTTTATATATAGCCCCCAACTCATTTGACGGATGTGATATGGTATCGAAAATTTAGATCTATAAAGTGGTGCAGGGTATAATATAGTCGGCCCCGCCCGACTTTAGACTTTCCTTACTTGTTTTTTACTAACATTGTGTTCCACCCTAGTGCATTAGCCGACTTAAATTTTGAGTCTATAGATTTTGTAGAAGTCTATCAAATTCTTCCAGATTGAGTGATATTTAAATGTATGTATTTGGGACAAACCTTTATATATAGCCCCCAACACATTTGACGGATGTGATATGGTATCGAAAATTTAGATCTACAAAGTGGTGCAGGGTATAATATAGTCGGCCCCGCCCGACTTTAGACTTTCCTTACTGGTTTCTATTTATATTTATTACTATTTTGTAGTAATATTATTATGATTATATTTAATTAATGACGCATATTGATATTACTTGAATTTAATATAATGCCTGTAAATAAAATATTTCGAATTAGTATTATGGAAATAATGAATATTGGTTAAAATTAATTTCTTGGTGAAGCAAGGAGGTTGACTTGAGAAGTGGGATTTTATGTTGGGGCTCCGCAAATATTTAATAAAGGACCGCATGAGGAGCGATGGTTGGAGAGGGCGATGATCTAATTACAACCACAGATCAAACCGAAATGTGAAACCTAAGAAGCTTTGTAATATTTAGGTTCAGGTATTATTATGTCTGCTATGTCCGTCCGATTTAGAGCGTATTTGTTTTGTGAAAGCACGTTCAGTTTTGTATTTGGTATGTATATATAGAAAGAGATTGGTCAAGAACCAGCCCCATCCGGCGAGCTAAAGCCTATTGTATGAACGTGCGGCTCTTCTCTCTACATTATTGTCACCTTTATTTATCATTACAGAATAAGCAAACTATACCATTACAGATGGCGCCCAACATGGGGCTAGGAGGTCCAAAAATAAATCGGTAACATAAAATCTAAGATCTGGTTACATATGGGTATTCCTTGCTCTACACAAATAATTTTAGGAAGTTAGTAGTTTAGTGTAATTTATTGGAATTACAAGATCGATTGTGATAGTCTACAAATCTGACTTGTCCATAAATGAAACTTCTTTGCGATCTTCTAAAATTTATACTTGCCAGTTTTTATAGGATACAATAGCTACTTAGGGGAAAACACTAAGGCTTCATGATTAGTTTGAGATTTATGCCGGAGAATTACTGTTTTTGTGGATTTGTACGAAAAAGTTAACCAGTTGTAAAGATCAATGCTACACCTAGAGTTACTTATTTTCTCCTATTTATGAATTTTCATTTATGCTCATTAGGTATTCACATTTCACTAAATATACCTCTTCTCAAGTTTGTCCTACCTTAAACTTCACCATATTATATTATTGAAATAGAAAAATAATTTAAAGAAAACGAAAAGAAAATATGATGATGGATTCGTCAATAACTTCAGTTTGTAAAATTTGTTCAAAAGATTTGAAGAATAAGCATTGGCGTAGCTGGGGGGGTGCTGGGGGGGCAATGCACCCCCCAGAATAGTTCTTGCCCCCCCAGAATAATCAAAGCTACAGTTGTTTTATATTTTAATTCAAGCTTTGCGATGTGTTTAATCCAATTAAGATTGTGGCAGAGAGAGTATGTTAAGCATATTTTTTAGTATTGATATTTACATTACAACTAAAAACACGTAATAAAAACACTAAAAGGAAACTTGAGACGCACATTTTCGAAAATAGTCAATTTATAACTACGTTGATTAAAATCATAAATCGTCACATGCCCAATTTACCATCTAAAATCGTCAAAATCACGAAAAATCCACAGAGTTGGCACCGCTGCTCTCGACAGTTGCTTCGTTGTATTCTGTTCTCAGAGAATTTTTAAAAACTAATCGAAGATAGACGTTTTATAATATTCAATTTATTTTTTGCCTTTTATTTAATTTTTTATTCTTAGTATTTTTTATACACGATGAATATGTTAAGTTTATGTTTTGCTTTATGATTTCTAGTTCTGTTTTAAAACACACATTTTAAATAAAATTTAAAAATCATATGTTTGTTGTCTTGAATTAAAAATAAATTACAAACAATATGTTTCAAACACATACTTAAAGCAATGCTTTTATTTTTTGTTATATTAAATAATGGTAAGTTGCTATTTGATTATTTATAGCGGTGTCGTGGAACCGGCTCCCACACACAATAAAATATTTTTTGTCTTCAACCATGAAATTAATTGATCTAATTAATTATATCCTTCACCACTACTGTGGTACAGGGTATAATAAGTTTGTGCATTTGTATATAACGCCAAGAAATAGTGGTCATAGACCCATCTTTTAGTATACCGATCGGGTAAGAATTAAAATCTGAGTCGATTTAGCGATGTCCGTCTGTCTGTCTGTCCGTCCGTCTGTCTGTATATGTAATTTTGTGCACAAAGTACAGCTCGCAATTTAAGTCCAATCGTCCTCAAATTTGGCATAGGGCCGTTTCTTGAGACAGAGACAATTGCTATTGGTTTTGGAAAAAATCGGTTTAGATTTAGATATAGCTGCCACACCCAGAAAAAAGTGACCCCTTCTTTAAGTTAAAATGAACTCATTGTGAAGAAAGTTGAACTTCGTATAGCGCCAAAGACATTTTTATTTGTTTGAACGATGTGATTTTCGTAGAAATTAGGTATAAGGCACTCCATATATTAGTTAACATTTTCCTATATTTATGTACCACTATACTACAGAATGAAAAAATTTAACTGATTTGAATTAATATATGGAATGATTTTATTGAAATTTTTTCATTCATTTGGACAAATCTTACATATTTGTGGTAAAACTTTTACTTCATAATTAGAACTGCTTACCTTCGTTTTTAAATACAATTTTATTTATTTATATAAGCAATTTTATCTTCAATAAAAGACATGTTCTATTAATATATTGAATATATTTATTAGTAATCAACAGCATCGACTGTCCTTGAAATATTAGTTTATTATTGCACCATTTCCAATTTCCATGTGATATTATCAACTGTAAAACGCACCTTTTCTTCTTCTCCTTGTACTTTTCACTTTTAATAAGTTAACGATTTTGTCCTCCTTTTGCAATTTCAATACCTACAAATATAAAAAATCATAAACCATTTTTGTTACAAAAGGTTAGCGTCACTGAATATTACCTGATAATTGAAGATTCCAAAATGAAGACAAATGAAAGGGTTGTTATTCTGCTGGTGTTTTCTTTCTTTATACACCACCACGAACATTGATAGATTTGTTTTCAAAAAACGAAAATTTTTCTCACTAATTTAAAATAACAAATATTTTATATATTTTATTTGTTATTTATTATATTATTGTACCATATTATTTTTTAGCAATCTCTCCGTATACCACAACAACGCGATTCCAACTAAAAAAACAACCCACGCGCAAACATATCGATTACACCCACGCGCAAACGCATCGATTACGATGACAGGTATCGATTACAGGTAGACAATAGAAATATAGGAAAATTTCCTATATTCTAACAAGTGTGTTTCCTTAAGTTTTGAAAGGATTGCATACTTCTTAGTACGAATGAACTAAAATATTTTTCTATGCCAAGTGTTGTTCGTATGTATGAAAAACTTTCTATTACATAGGAAGTTGCAATTATCATTTTATAAGAAATTTTACTAATTTTGAGGAAACTTGGTTTTAGTTCGGATTTTGTTTATTTTTACGAATGCTTTGTTATCGGTGAATAAAATTTTCTTGTTCAGTAGTAAATTCTTATACCCAGCGAAGAAAACTGTATGAGTAAAATTCCATGCCTTATTCTAGTTATTGAACTATTCCTAACTGCTTGCAGTTTAGGATTTTTTTACTGAAACAAGTAAATTTTATTATTTCTCACAAAAAAATACCTTAATGGTAATAAAATGGATAAACCATATTGATGAACATTTTTTCCTTTAGTTTCGAAGGCAGTTTTTTCTGGGTGCATATAATTATAATTATCTACGATGTGGTCATAGTTAGCGTATTTATCAACCGATTTTCTTGAAATACCGTACATCCAAATATTTAATTAATCTCGCAAATCTTGCAAAATATCAGCCAAATCGGTTCAGATTTAGATATAGCTACCATATATATCTTTCGTCCGATTTAGACTCATATGACCACAGAGCCCAAAGTTTACTACCGATCTTCATGAAATTTTGCACAGAGGGTAGAATTGGCATTCTACCAATGCTTGGTACACTTGATTGAAATCGGTTCACATTTAGATATAGCTCCCATATATATCTTTCGTCCGATTTGAATATATGGCCACAAAAGCCAGAGATTTGCCGTGATTTGCTTCAAATTTTGCACAAGGGGTACGTTTAATAGTATCGTTAAGTGTGTCAAATTTTGTTAAAATCGGTTCAAATTTAGATATAGCTCCCATATATATCTTTCGTCCGATTTGAACATATATGGCCACAAAAGCCAAAATTATACTCCCATTTACGTGAAATTTCGCATAGATAGCAGAATTATTATTCTAACTATGCATGTCAAATTTAGTCAAAATCGGTTCAGATTGTATATAGCTCCCATATATACGTACACCAGAGTTGGGGAAATATGGTCGACTGTTTCATATTTAGACCAATTTTCAATGGGATTTTCCTCCAATTAACTGGATAGTTTCCACAGAGAATACAAATATGGCCAAAATTCTCACAGTTTACACAAAATTCTGTGATGATTTTCCCATATCTTAGCCATATCCTACACACTGCAATGCCAAAATTTCCACAGAACGGATGAGTTTTAAATAAGGCTCCAAGTAGCCCTACACATATCTTGGCGAGATCTAACCAATATCCTTGTAAAATCGCCACTGTTGAGTAGAAAAAATTGTAAATATTACTCTAATTGTCCTATATCTCGAATACATATGTATCGCCTGAAAAATCATAAATCTCTTTTGTACAATTGCATTAAAATTTCTCTCGCTTCATATTTCCCATATTTTTTACTAACATTGTGTATCATCCCAGGGCGTTAGCCGATTTAAATTTTAATTCTAGAGTTTTTGTAGAAGTACAAAAAATTGTTTCCATTAAAAGTATTTGTATCTGGAAATGCAAACCTTTATATAGCTCCCAGCAAATTTTAAGTAGTTGAGATGGTAACACAAATGTTTGTCTACATAGTGGTGAAGGGTATAATATAGTCGGCTCCGCCCGACTTTAGACTTTACTTACTTGTTTTTAATTGAAATGTATTCAATCAAAAAAAATGATAGTATCAATCATCAAAGCCAATTAAAAAATTAATTGATACAACTAATTTTTGTGATTGATTTTTTTTTTTGGTTGTGATTGATTTTGCTGCATATTGCCTTTAACACCGCAATAAAATTCAGGATGTATAGTTTTATCAATAGGGGTAATTTATCGCTTCGGAATTCCGACAAAATTTTGAAGGATGTCTGGGGGGGCATAGCCCCCCCCCCAGAGAAAATTTCTAGCTCCGCCAATGAGAATAAGGAACCATTGTTAGCAACGAAATGTCACCACACGTTTCATCAGAATTGTCTTATGGGTTACCTTGAGAAAACTCCTTTCTGTCCAACTTGTCAAGTTGCAGTTTCCAACACTACTCTTACAAAATTTTTGCTACCAACTGATACTTCTACTCCACAACGAGCTATTCCAAATCGTCCATTTACTAGAAATATGGCTAAGATGACGCAACATCAGAATATACCTGATTTATCATTACCATTATCAAATGTCGACCATCGTGTGTCTGATTCAGACAATCCCACTTTAATTAATCAATCGTCCAACACACATAATCGAACAACTTTAGAAAAACAAATGCAGGATGAGATAATAAGACTTAATCGGACAGTAGCTGATTTAGCCCAGAAATTAGAGTCTTTGCATCTTAGTAGAAACAGTGATATAAACTGTAACAGACAGCTTTTCCAATCAGTAAACCAACAATTACCCAATCAGATTCCCAGTACTAGAAATAATCCATCAATTAATCCTTTATCTCAAACTTCTACAAGTATTTCTCCAAACACCTTGACCAATAGTAGTAAAGTGGCTAGTATTATCAATAGCTGGAACGTTAGGTTTGACGGCAATTCTTCTAATTTTCCAGTAGGAAAATTCATATATGTAATTACTGCTCTAACGAAAGATAATTTAGGAGGAAATTTCGATTTATTATGTGATCATTTTCACAGTATTGTAGGTGGAAGGGCTAAAGAGTGGTACTGGCGTTATAGGTACACCGTGACAAATATTAGATGGGAGCCCTTGTGTGAGGCCTTGAAATCATACTTTGCAGATCACCTTTCTGATAGTGATATAAGGGAAATGATTCGCGATAGAAAGCAATCTACATCAGAGACTTTTGATGAATACTATTCGAGCATTTTGCAACTTTGTGATAGATTAAAATATCCTCTCAGAGAAAGTGAGTTGGTCGTAATGTAAGGGAATTTATTGCAAAATGTGAAATTTGTAAACAGTCAAAAGCTCCAAATATGATCTTACGCCCTTTGATGGGAGATAGAATAAAATCGGAAAGAGCGTTTCAAAGATTGTATATGGATTTTCTGGGTCCATATCCCAGGTCGAGATCAGGCTTCATAGGGATATTGGTAATCATTGACCATTTAACGAAATTTCCTATATTAAAACTTGTTAAAAAATTTACCACATCTGAGATTTGTGATTTCATAGAAACTAATGTTTTTCATATTTTCGGCGTTCCCGAATTCGTTGTTACGGACAATGGCTCACAATTTAAGTCTGCTTTATTTGAAAGTCTATTATCTAAATATGGTGTGAGACATATTTGTACTGCAGCGTACAGCCCACAGTCCAATTCGTCGGAAAGGCTAAATAGATCAATATTAGCAGGAATTCGATCTTACTTAAAAAATGACCAAAAGGAATGGGATTCTCATCTCAGTCATATTTCGGTAGCACTTCGCAGCCTTATACATACATCAATTGGATATTCGCCTTATCATGTTTTATTTGGCCAAGTGATGATTTCCCATGCAGACTCTTACGAGTTATTACGAAAAATCGGATCTTTGGAGGAGGGTGAAAATATTAAGAGTGTAGACAAAATCCAATGCATACGAGATAAAGTAAAAGAAAATTTAGAAAAGGCTTACATCTCATACCAAAAATCATATAATCTTAGATCTCGACCAGTAGAGTATAAATTAGGAGACGAAGTATATTGGAAAAATTTTGTTTTAAGTAATAAGCCCAACAACTTCAATGCTAAATTAGCACCAAAATATATTAAATGTCGAATATTAAAACGTCTAGGCAATTGCTACTATGAATTATCAGATTTAAATGGCAATGCAATAGGAATATACCATGGTAAGGATTTACGCCCACTCTAATCGATCTTATTATCCGTCTTCCAGGAAAATTTTTTTCCATTAAATAATGAATAAAATGTACCTGTGTTGTAACGGTTTCATATATATTTATATTATAGTACCGCCACTTTCAACACCGCACCACTGTGCAGGTATACCATCACTGGTGATATGCTCATTTTTTCTTCATTGTTCGATCTCTGTTAGTTAACATTCTTGTCTCTCTGATAGTTAGCATTATTGTCACTCCGATTGTTGATCCTCTCATGCACTCCCCATTCATGCTTTTTATTCATTCATAAAAAGAGATGAATGGACTAATTATGAATGAATGTCTTAATATTATCGATTTTTGCTTTGATATTAGTCATATAAGGAATTGAGGAGTGAACGGATAGGATATATCATTCATTATATTTTCATTGACATTTATTAATTCCGACCGCTTTTTCCATCAAAGTGACGCTTCAAGATCATTCCAACAGTGGCTACACGTAGTATCAAATCGAATTTTATTTACGCAGAAATTATTAAAAATTTGTTAAAAAAAGTGTCTGGGCCTTCAAATTATTTTATATATTTTCATAAATACCATATTTGAGACATAAAGGTAATTAGAGAGTGTGCAAATAGAAAGATTATTGATATTTTAAAAGGGATTTTTTTTGTGTAGTGTCCGATTTTCTTAATATTCTGGAATTTTATTGACAAGCGAAAACTGGTCCAACGTGTCTCAAAATGAAGACAGCCCAGACACATGGCCACTTGGATAACCCCTATAAATTCGAAGATCGTTTGAAACCCCATTCAATTTTAAGAGGAATTGAAGACATTCGGTGGCTATACTATTTTACAATTTTGTATGCGCAAATTACCATCATCAAATTTTTTGTGAACAATCTTGTAATTTCTCCAAACTTGAGACAATTGATCTAATTTTTTTCGACATAACTAATAATTAATCATATCAATAATTTCCACGAAACGTGGAATAACTAATTAATTTAATAATTGCTGATAATAATAATAATTACCACAAAATATGAAATAATTAATTAATATAATATATCTGATTTGATTGATTTGATTTTCCAAATAAGATTTAATTAAACTTAAAGATAAACCAAACCACTGTGCTAATTAACAGGCTAGTTTTGTAGATATGTTGGAAGTACATACCTACATACAATTTGCTGTTAATCATCACAGTCAATATTACAATTTTATTAAAATCTAAGCTTAACATTTGTATGTAAAATTTAACATATTTTTGAATGAATTTGATTTACTACACAAAAACAATAGAAACGAAAATATAACAAAACAACATAAAAATATGCGCTACCATCAACAACAATGCACAGGCCTGAGCAACGTGGGATGAGAAGTGAGTACAAAGTTAATAAGTAAAAAGTTACACTGTTTCCATAAGAAAACAAATTTAAAAAAAATATAAGCATTTAATAATTTTCATTCAAAAGTATATGTTTATACCCTTCACCACTACTGTGGTACAGGGTATAATAAGTTTGTGCATTTGTATGTAACGCCAAGATGGAGTAATCATAGACGAACATTTTAGTATACGGATCGGCTTGGAATTAAATTCTGAGTCGATTTAGCGATGTCCGTCTGTCTGTCTGTCCGTCTGTCTGTCCGTCTGTCTGTCTGTCTGTTGATGTATTTTTGTGTGCAAAGTACAGCTCGCAGTTTTAGTCCGATTGTGCTAAAATTTGGTATAGGGTCCTGTTTCGGCTCAAAGACGATCCCTATTGATTTTGGAAAAAATCGGTTGAGATTTAGATATAGCTGCCATATAGTTTTCACCGATCTGGTCATAATTGGCGTGTATATCAACCGATCTTCCTCAAATTCCGTACATCCGAATAATTTATAGGTCTCGAAAAACTTGGAAAATATCAGCCAAATCGGTTCAGTTTTAGATATAGCTCCCATATATAGCTTTCGCCCGATTTACACACCCAGAAAAAAGTGACCCCTTCTTTAAGTTAAAATGAACTTATTGTGAAGAAAGTTGAACTTCGTATAGCGCCAAAGACATTTTTATTTGTTTGAACGATGTGATTTTCGTAGAAATTAGGAATAATGCATTCCATATATTAGTTAACATTTTCCTATATTTATATACCACTATACTACAGAATGAAAAATTTAACTAATTTGAATTCATATATGGAATGATTTTATTGACATTTTTTCATTCATTTCGACAAATCTTACACATTTGTGGTAAAACTTTTACTTCATAATTAGAACTGCTTACCTTCGTTTTTAAATACAATTTTATTTATTTCTATAAGCAATTTTATCTTCAATAAAAGACATGTTTTATTAATATATTGAATATATTTATTAAGAATCAACAGCATCGAATCTCTTTGAAATATTAGTTTATTATTCCACTATTTCAATTTCCGTGTGATATTATCAACTAAAAAAGGCACTTTTTCTTCTTCTTGTACTTTTCACTTTTAATAAGTTGCTGCCTAACGATTTTGTCCTCCTTTTACAATTTCAATACCTACAAATATAAAAAATCATAAAACATTTTTGTTGCAAAAGGTTAGCGTCACTGAATATTACCTGATAATTGAAGATTCCAAAATGAAGACAAATGAAAGGGTTGTTATTCTGCTGGTGTTTTCTTTCTTTATACACTATCACGAACATTGATAGATTTATTTAAAAAAACGAAAATTTTTCTCACTAATTTAAAATAACAAATATTTTATATATTTTATTTGTTATTTATTATATTATTTTACCATATTATTTTTTAACAATCTCTCCGTATACCAAAACAACGCGATTCCAACTAAAAAAACAACCGACGCGCAAATATATCGATTACACCCACGCGCAAACACATCGATTACGATGACAGGTATCGATTACAGGTAGACAATAGAAATTTAGGAAAATTTCCTATATTCTAACAAGTGTGTTTCCTTAAGTTTTGAAAGGATTGCATACTTCTTAGTACGAATGAACTAAAATATTTTTCTATGCCAAGTGTTGTTCGTATGTATGAAAAACTTTCTATTATAAAGGAAGTCGCAATTATCATTTTATAAGAAATTTTACTAATTTTGAGGAAACTTGGTTTTAGTTCGGTTTTTGTTTATTTTTACGAATGCTTTGTTATCGGTGAATAAAATTTTCTTTTTCAGTAGTAAATTCTTATACCCAGCGAAGAAAATAGTATGAGTAAAATTCCATGCCTTATTATAGTTAATGAACTATTCCTAACTGCTTACAGTTTAGGATTTTTTTACTGAAACGAGTAAATTTTATTATTTTTCACAAAAATTTACCTTAATGGAAATAAAATGGATAAACTATATTGATGAAAATTTTTTCCTTTAGTTTCGAAGGCACTTTTTTCTGGGTGCACTCATTTGCCCACAGAGGCCAATTTTTTGCTCCGATTTAGTTGAAATTTTGCACAGGGAGTAGAATTAGCATTGAAGCTATGCGTGCCAAATTTGGTTGCAATCGGTTTAGATGTAGATATAGCTCCCATATATAGCTTTCGCCCGATTTACACTCAAATGACCACAGAGGCCAATTTTTCGCTCCGATTTAGTTGAAATTTTGCACAGGGAGTAGAATTAGCATTGAAGCTATGCGTGCCAAATTTGGTTGAAGTCGGTTCAGATTTAGATATATCTCCCATATATAGGTTTCGCCCGATTTACACTCATATGACCACAGAGGCCAATTTTTAACTCCGATTTAGTTGAAATTTTGCACAGGGAGTAGAATTAGCATTGTAGCTATGCGTGCCGAATTTGGTTGACATCGGTTCAGATTTAGATATAGCTCCAATATATATGTTTTTCTGATTTCGACAAAAATGGTCACAATACCAAAATTTTCCTTGTTAAATCGCCACTGCTTAGTCGAAAAGTTGTAAAAATGACTCTAATTTTCCTAAACTTCTAATACATATATATCGAGCGATAAATCATAAATAAACTTTTGTGAAGTTTTCTTAAAATTGCTTTAGATTTAAATGTTTCCCATATTTTTTTACTCTGCGCCACACTGTGGAACAGGGTATTATAAGTTAGTGCATATGTTTGCAACACCCAGAAGGAGGCGAGATAGACACATGGTGTCTTTGACAAAAATGCTTAGGGTGGGTTCCTGAGTCGATATAGCCATGTCCGTCTGTCCGTGAACACATTTTTGTAACCAAGGGATTAGGTAGTAATTTAAGGCCAATCGACTTCGAATTTGGCACAAGTATGTGTTTTGGGTCAAAATAGAACCCCTATTGATTTTGGAAGAAATCGGTTCAGATTTAGATATAGCTCCCATATATATCTTTCGCCCGATATGCACTTATACGGCCCTAGAAGCCTGAGTATTACCCCAATTTGGTTTAAATTTTGCACAGGGAGTACAATTGGTAGTATAGTCAAATGTGCAAAATTTTATTGAAATCGGTTCAGATTTAGATATAGCTCCCATATATATCTTTCGCCCGATATGGACTAATACGGTCCCAGAAGCCAGAGTTTTACTCCAATTTGGTTGAATAGAATTAGCATTGTAGCTATGCGTGCCAAATTTGGTTGAAATCGGTTCAGATTTAGATATAGCTCCCATATATAGCTTTCGCCCGATTTACACTCATATGACCACAGAGGCCAATTTTTTCCTCCGATTTAGTTGAAATTATGCACAGAGAGTAGAATTAGCATTGTTGCTATGCGTGTCAAATTTGGTTGAAATCGGTTCAGATTTAGATATATCTCCCATATATAGCTTTCGCCCGATTTTCACTCATATGACCACAGAGGCCAATTTTTTGCTCCGATTTAGTTGAAATTTTGCACAGGGAGTAGAATTAGCATTGTTGCTATGCGTGCCCAATTTTGTTGAAATCGGTTCAGATTTAGATATATCTCCCATATATATGTTTTTCTGATTTCGACAAAAATGGTCAAAATACCAACATTTTCCTTGTAAAATCGCCACTGCTTAGTCGAAAAGTTGTAAAAATGACTCTAATTTTCCTAAACTTCTAATACATATATACCGAGCGATAAATCATAAATAAACTTTTGCGAAGTTTCCTTAAAATTGCTTCAGATTTAAATGTTTCCCATATTTTTTTACTACATTGTGTTCCACCCTAGTGCATTAGCCGACTTAAATTTTGAGTCTATAGATTTGGTAGAAGTCTATCAAATTCTGTCCAAATCGAGTGATATTTAAATGTATGTATTTGGGACAAACCTTTATATATAGTCCCCATCACATTTGACGGATGTGATATGGTATCGAAAATTTAGATCTACTAAGTGGTGCAGGGTATAATATAGTCGGCCCCCGCCCGACTTTAGACTTTCCTTACTTGTTTTCGTAGAACCATGTTCACTGAGCCAACATGGTTGCAGGTTAAAATGTTACATGGTCGCCGCAAAAATAGTTCCTATCACATTATTTTGCTCTTCGGATACACTGAAAAAACAGTGAACCCTTTTCCATTTGCAAAATGAACTAAACTGTAGTAATATTGACCATGATTTAGCCCTTAAGATTTTTTTCAACTTGTCTAGTTTATAATTCTCTTAAATTTTAGTTAATCCATAACATTGTATTTTAGTTCATTTTTACAACACCATAAGATTTATATACCCCTACCAAGTTAAAAAGTCAGTATTATTTTAGTTTACTTGCTTATTTTGTGGGAAACCCGATAATAAAAATTGGTTAACAGTCTCTTTAAAATGTCGACGACTAAACTATTTTTAAATCAATCATTCCACAGTACAGAAAAATTAAATAATTAAAGGAACAACAAACCGTTTTACTATTATGAAAATTTCCATATTAAAATTAAACTTTCTTTAAGCAAAAGTACTTTTTTATAAAAACTTATGATGAAAGTTCTTAATACAATGTTTATGTGAATAAAAATTATGACCACGTGAAACAAGAAAGTAGTTTATTTTAACTCGCTTTTTGGACATTTTGACTTTTCCTTAGTTTTTTATTCATCGTAAGTATATTTTTCACATATCTTGCTGAAAAATGGAAGGAATAATGAAAATTGTTTAAAATTAACATGTAATAAAATATAATTTTTTAGCTCTTTAAATTAGCTTTGTAACTTACCATATTTGGGGGCATTTTATTAAATGGTGTAAGGAATTCAACTTTTCTAAGATAACGTACCTCATACAGTTTGTACCTGAAACAATTAGAGAAATAATGAATAAAGTAATATATTAACTCATAAAATTGTATTGTTATCCATGTGAAGGACATAATACAATAAATATTCTTGTTAAAAGAAAGCCAAAGTTTTAGTATAAAACTTACCAATTCTCTATTAAATTGTACGCTGAGGTTAAAAAGTTATCGAAATTCATTTGGGGTTACTCTGAAATTAAATATTTATTTTTTACATTAAATAAAAAACATTAAATTGGTTTCCAAAAGATCTAATTAAAGAAATAATATGCATAAAAAAGTAAATATTCTGGTTAAAAGAATGTTAAAGAAAGCTAACCAATCATAAAAATGTTTCCAAATTGTTATTCTGAAATTAAATATTTGTTTTTTAACATTAAAAATATTAAATTGGTTTCCAAAAATATTTGATTAAAGTAATACTAAAATAAGGTATTAAAAACCTGTAATTTTGATAATAAAAAGGTCATAAAACGTAAATATTCTAGTGAAAGGAAAGCCAATTTTTAAAAGAAAACTTACCACTTCTCTATTAAACTATACGCTGAGGAGAAATATAAAAATTTGCCCGAATCCATCTGGGGTTGCTCTTAAATTAAATATTTTTTACAACAAAGAAAAAAATGAAACTGGTAAAAAAATAATAATAATAATTAGCAAATAATAATATACATAAAGAATATTATTTTTTAAAAGAAAACAACATTGAAAAAAGAACACTTACCTATTTATGATTAAACTATACGCTGAGGTGTAACAAACAATTTTCCAAATTCATCTGGAGTTACTCTGAAATTGAATATTTATTTTTTACGTTGAATAATAAAAATTATATTAGATAAAACAATTTCAATATACTTTCCATTTCAGCATTTCTTCCTAAATATTGAACATTCTTAATAAATTCCTTCTAAGCCACCGATCATCATTTCGCCATCTTACATCTCATCGCTAAAATATAAATAACTTTCATTTGAAAGGTTTAATAAACAAACACCAATATATGTCCAAAAAAACAAAAATATTCCATACCTTTATATTCCCTTGTTACATACTTGCTAAAAAGGTGCAACAGCCCACGCCAACGCCAACTATACAACTGAAGCATGCCAAACAAAACCAAGCAAAACCAAAACATTTCTACAACAACAAAAACATATGTGCTTTCATTGAAAACAACACCTCATCCAGACAAATAAACCATTCGCGAATAATAAACACACACACACACACAAACCACTGAAAGAACAAAAATAAAAACAACCCCACGCTCAGATATACACAACATCCCCATCACTCGCTACCATTTCTCATTATTGCATTGCATGCTCTCACTCTCAAAAAAATTTCAAGTAACATCATCTTTACATTAAACATATTCCACTTTGACGAGAAAGATCTCTGTACTATGCATTAGTTCATCGCATCTGTCCACAATTTACTCTAAAAACAATACTCTTAAATGCATATCAGTATAAGAACGATGAAACGTTTAACTTAAAATTGGCAAAAACTTCATGAAATGATATCTACCCATTTTTGACGAAAATGTCTATAAATTTAATTACATGTGAACTAAAAATATTTCATTGAGAAATGTTTTACCAACTAAAGGGTGATTCTTTTGAGGTTAGGATTTTCATGCATTAGTATTTGACAGATCACGTGGGATTTCAGACATGGTGTCAAAGAGAAAGATGCTCAGTATGCTTTGACATTTCATCATGAATAGACTTACTAACGAGCAACGCTTGCAAATCATTGAATTTTATTACCAAAATCAGTGGCAGAAAATCCGCTTTTTTATCGACAAATTTTGTTCAGCGATGAGGCTCATTTCTGGTTGAATGGCTACGTAAATAAGCAAAATTGCCGCATTTGGAGTGAAGAGCAACCAGAAGCCGTTCAAGAACTGCCCATGCATCCCGAAAAATGCACTGTTTGGTGTGGTTTGTACGCTGGTGGAATCATTGGACCGTATTTTTTCAAAGATGCTGTTGGACGCAACGTTACGGTGAATGGCGATCGCTATCGTTCGATGCTAACAAACTTTTTGTTGCCAAAAATTGAAGAACTGAACTTGGTTGACATGTGGTTTCAACAAGATCGCGATTCTATGGCCATTTTGAGGGAAAACTTCGGAGTACAATTCATCTCAAGAAATGGACCGGTAAGTTGGCCACCAAGATCATGCGATTTGACGCCTTTAGACTATTTTTTGTGGGGCTACGTCAAGTCTAAAGTCTACAGAAATAAGCCAGCAACTATTCCAGCTTTGGAAGACAACATTTCCGAAGAAATTCGGGCTATTCCGGCCGAAATGCTCGAAAAAGTTGCCCAAAATTGGACTTTTCGAATGGACCACCTAAGACGCAGCCGCGGTCAACATTTAAATGAAATTATCTTCAAAAAGTAAATGTCATGGACCAATCTAACGTTTCAAATAAAGAACCGATGAGATTTTGCAAATTTTATGCGTTTTTTTTTTTTTTAAAGTTATCAAGCTCTTAACAAATCACCCTTTATTATTATCTATAGGAATTGCCAGTAAGAAATTGCTATCCGCTTTCAAGTTCAATTTTCGTAAAAAAATATTTTCTCATACAAAAACTCTTTATAGTAAATTACACTTATTACTTAGAAAGTATTTTACATTTCATAAGTAGTTTATAGTATGACGAAAGAATTATTAACTACCAGTTAAGAAAATTTTTAAGGAAATTTCCATCGTATTTTGTAGGCTATGAACTAAACGATTGCTACTTAGAATTTGTTAAATTTCCTTTCGAGTAGTTAATTTTCGTTAAAGATTCGAAAAATGAACTAAAATTCTGGAAAATTATTGTAATAAATTATTGTAAAAATTTTCTTAAATTTACGAGACACTTTTTTTCTGTGTATGATTGTGACAATCATGTTTCTTCTCTGCGTGTAATGAGTTATTCGTGAGGGAATTCAAGCTTGATAGTGGGACTGATATATATTTGACTGGAAAACTGCAGGTGGTTATCGTTAGAGCTCTCCAGCATTTAAATGTGAATAAATCTTTTATTTATGTAACATTATACGGTATTAAGAAAGTACCATTATGGTATTAAAAACAAAGCGTAGGCGGTATTAATATTTATACCCTAATGGTATTGATGTATAAACAGTGCGGTATTACCAAATAATACCAACACGGTATTGGGTTTAATACATACACGGTGTTAATTATGGCAATAAATATTTAGTTAATTAAAACATGAAAATGCGACGTATATAACCTACAAAATAAATTTGTATTACCACCACGGTTGCCACAGGTGGTAGAATTCTACCAATAATAGTACTTTTTTTTGTTAAATCTCTATAGGAATAACATTTTGGAAAAAGTTTCTATAAACAATTTTTTTTGAGAAATATTTCTATAGAAATAAATTTTTGATAATAAATTCTATAGAAATAAAATTTTGAGAAAAAATTCCATAGAAATAACATTTTGGGAAAAACTTTTATAGATATATTTTGAAAAATAAAAATCTATAGAAATACAATTTTGACAAAATCTTCTACAAGAATAAAGTTTTGACAAAAATTTCTATAGAAATTTTTGTCAAATTTTGTTAGATTTTTTTTTGGCACGAGTGGTAACTGTTGTTACCACACATTGTTAAAGATCAAGTCTTGCCGGCTTCTAATTTCCTCCTCTAAAGCCACTAAAATTAAAAATTTTTACAAATTGTGTTGAGTGAAAATGTCCCTACGTCCCCTACAAGACGCTAAATTGTAGAAAAAACCTACATATAGGGAATTTCCCCTACTTCTAGCAACACTGGCTGTAGTTGATATTGCACCTACGGAGTTAGTATGCCACTAATATTGAGCCCATTATTAAACAAGTAAGGAAAGTCTAAAGTCGGGCGAGGCCGACTATATTATACCCTGCACCACTCTGTAGATCTAAATTTTCGATACCATATCACATCCGTCAAATGTGTTGGGGGCTATATATAAAGGTTTGTCCCAAATACATACATTTAAATATCACGCGATCTAGACAGAATTTGATACACTTCTAAAAAATCTATAGACTCAAAATTTAAGTCGGCTAATGCACTAGGGTGGAACACAATGTTAGTAAAAAAATATGGGAAACATTTAAATCTGAAGCAATTTTAAGGAAACTTCGCAAAAGTTTATTTATGATTTATCGCTCGGTATATATGTATTAGAAGTTTAGGAAAATTAGAGTCATTTTTACAACTTTTCGACTAAGCAGTGGCGATTTTACAAGGAAAATGTTGGTATTTTGACCATTTTTGTCGAAATCAGAAAAACATATATATGGGAGATATATCTAAATCTGAACCGATCTCAACCAAATTTGGCACGCATAGCTACAATGCTAATTCTACTCCCTGTGCAAAATTTCAACTAAATCGGTGCAAAAAATCTGTGGTCATATGAGTGAAAATCGGGCGAAAGCTATATATGGGAGATATATCTAAATCTGAACCGATTTCAACCAAATTTGGCACGCATAGCAACAATGCTAATTCTACTCTCTGTGCAAAATTTCAACTAAATCGGAGGAAAAAATTGACCTCTGTGGTCATATGAGTGTAAATCGGGCGAAAGCTATATATGGGAGCTATATCTAAATCTGAACCGATTTCAACCAAATTTGGCACGCATAGCTACAATGCTAATTCTATTCCCGGTGCAAAATTGTAACCAAATTGGAGTAAAACTCTGGCTTCTGGGACCGTATTAGTCCATATCGGGCGAAAGATATATATGGGAGCTATATCTAAATCTGAACCGATTTCAATAAAATTTTGCACATTTGACTATACTACCAATTGTACTCCCTGTGCAAAATTTAAACCAAATTGGGGTAATACTCAGGCTTCTAGGGCCGTATAAGTGCATATCGGGCGAAAGATATATATGGGAGCTATATCTAAATCTGAACCGATTTCTTCCAAAAATCAATAGGGTTCTATTTTGACCCAAAACACATACTTGTGCCAAATTCGAAGTCGATTGGCCTTAAATTACTACCTAATCCCTTGGTTACAAAAATGTGTTCACGGACAGACGGACATGGCTATATCGACTCAGGAACCCACCCTAAGCATTTTTGTCAAAGACACCATGTGTCTATCTCGCCTCCTTCTGGGTGTTGCAAACATATGCACTAACTTATAATACCCTGTTCCACAGTGTGGCGCAGAGTAAAAAAATATGGGAAACATTTAAATCTAAAGCATTTTAAGAAAACTTCACAAAAGTTTATTTATGATTTATCGCTCGATATATATGTATTAGAAGTTTAGGAAAATTAGAGTCATTTTTACAACTTTTCGACTAAGCAGTGGCGATTTAACAAGGAAAATTTTGGTATTGTGACCATTTTTGTCGAAATCAGAAAAACATATATATGGGAGCTATATCTAAATCTGAACCGATGTCAACCAAATTCGGCACGCATAGCTACAATGCTAATTCTACTCCCTGTGCAAAATTTCAACTAAATCGGAGTTAAAAATTGGTCTCTGTGGTCATATGAGTGTAAATCGGGCGAAACCTATATATGGGAGATATATCTAAAACTGAACCGACTTCAAACCAAATGTGGCACGCATAGCTTCAATGCTAATTCTACTCCCTGTGCAAAATTTCAACTAAATCGGAGCGAAAAATTGGCCTCTGTGGTCATTTGAGTGTAAATCGGGCGAAAGCTATATATGGGAGCTATATCTACATCTGAACCGATTGCAACCAAATTTGGCACGCATAGCTTCAATGCTAATTCTACTCCCTGTGCAAAATTTCAACTAAATCGGAGCAAAAAATTGGCCTCTGTGGGCAAATGAGTGTAAATCGGGCGAAAGCTATATATGGGAGCTATATCTAAAACTGAACCGATTTGGCTGATATTTTCCAAGTTTTTCGAGACCTATAAATTATTCGGATGTACGGAATTTGAGGAAGATCGGTTGATATACACGCCAATTATGACCACATCGGTGAAAATAAATATGGCAGCTATATCTAAATCTGAACCGATTTTTTCCAAAATCAATAGGGTCTTTGAGCCGAAACAGGACTCTATACCAAATTTTAGGACTAAAACTGCGAGCTGTACTTTGCACACAAAATACACCAACAGACAGACAGACGGACAGACAGACAGATATCGCTAAATCGTCTCAGAATTAAATTCTAAGACGATCGGTGTACTAACGATGGGTCTCAGACTTTTCCTTCTTGGCGTTACATACAAATGCACAAACTTATTATACCCTGTACCACAGTAGTGGTGAAGGGTATAAATATAATTGTCCTCATCTAAAATGTTATTATATTGAAAAAATGAATGGTCAAGTACGTGATTTTCCCGACCATGTAATGGTCTCAAATTCTATCATTTAAATGTAGAACATGTTTGCGGTATTTCAGAACCATTCAAATGCTTATTGCCACCATACATTTTTCTCCGCTAGAAAACTATTTTTACAAAGACAAAATACATGGTGTTCGCGGCAAATTACATGCTCTAGATAAGCATTAAATGGATGCGACAACCATGTCCAAACATGGTTTTTCTGTGCGTGTACTGAATGAATTAGATGAGAATGCTTTTGTGGGATGGTAAACAACAATGAATCAATAAATCTCTCAGATGTCAGACGTGCGGTTTAGAAACATGAAGTTTGTTGCAATAGATATCAGCCACCCTTTATGATGAACAATATTTGAACGAAAGCGGACTGACTTGTTCATATTCGGTAGTGTTACCACGATGAAAATGAATGGTTCAATACTTAAGACTTCAGATAAAGTTTATGTCCAAGTTACAGTGGCCAACTATCATCAATTTGGAACTAATGCTCCCCAGCAAAAACTCTCATTACCCGGTAATCTTGTAGGTAAGCCTGTTTAAAAATTAATAACCACTTATTAATTGGCATCGCTCCGGATTACATTTACGTACGCATGTCCTAGGAGGAAAATACTTCTCCCCAGGCATACCTTTGGCCATGAAATAATTAGTGCTTTTTAAAGCATATAATCACCTAATATGTAGTCACTTATTCGTAGATATACCAAAGGTTGCAAAATAACCACTTATTGTCTCAGGCAACCAAATCTCGAAAATATTGACTTCTCTAGCCGATTACAATGGATCAAAATATGGCGAGTAATGCTGTAGTATGAACATTACTTGAATATAAACGAATATTGTAGAAATAAACAAAAATGTAACAAATAAGATTACAGGCAAATTATTTTCACAGTTAAAATATAAATAAATGTTGTCGTTTAAAGGGAGTTAGATTCACATTATGTTCGAAATCTACTAAAAGTGGATTTTATATATCCCTTTTTATAAGGCAAATGACAGTTGAAGTCGATTTTGAAAGTGTAATGTGAATGAGGTATAATAAAGCATTTATTTAAAATGGTAATATCACAATTAATTATGAAATATTCGTGAAGAATATTCCTTACAATGTGAGTACTAAGTTCGAGTTTAACCGCTAAAGTGAAAACTAAATCAGTAACAAAGGGCATATAATTATACATATTTGTTGCAATTTTTATTATAACTTGATGGGGAATATTCCCAAGCAAATTTTCACAAAGTTGTATTCCTTAAAATGGATTATTAAAGAAAAGTAATCGTGAAAAAATGACGATTTTAGCGGCTAAACTCGAACTTAATACCCACCTTAACGGAAATATCTTCAGAATACCGTTACATAACATATTCTTTTTGAGTTTTTTTTTTAAGTAAATGCTCAATTATGTGAATAATTATACCTAATGGTACCGTCATTTATTTAATTTTATTAAGTCATTAACAGCCAAATGCATTACATTTTGAGAATATCAATTCAAAAATTACCGAGAAGTATTTATTGTTGTCATTACAAGTTAATCATTATAACTCACCGCAACGTAATGCAATGTGTAATGACAGCTTTACTCCTGGTAATGTAACTTGTAATGAGATGTGGTTACCTAGTTTTTGCTGGGTCGTGTTTGATTTTCCGATATTTCCTTTGGAGTTTTTGATACCCTGCGCCACTCTGTAGAACAGGTTATTATAAGTTAGTGCATATGTTTGTGAGATAGACACAGGGTGTCTTTAGCATTAATACTCAGGGCCTGGGTCGTGTCCGATATGTACGATATGTACTATGGTATATGGTACAATATAACATAGTCGACCCCGTCCGACCGTAGACTTTCCTTACTTGTTTCTTTTAAAATCATCATTAGCCACACCTTGCGTGAGTTGTACTAAAGGGTGTATGTATGGCAAATTAGAGCAATTAATATTGAAACAATAATAATCGTGGTTGTAATCCCTTAAGTAGGCTTGTACTTGCTCATTTACTTCTGTTAGCTGGAATTCATTAGTGCGAGTGAAAACAAATAACTCAAAGTGTGCTGGTGTGGAACAACAACAATAACAATAATACCATGTAGAATATCTCTGACGAACACTCTGGAATCCCACTATCTTTAGCATCTTGTTACTTAGAACAAATTCCACTTCAGTGGGTGGGTGGGGGTGTTGATGAAGACCAGAGGAATGACATTAATAGGAATTAAAAACAATGCTTAATCCAAAACAAACATTAAGCCATGATTTCCAAACAAAATTCCATTAACTGATCCCAGCAACTGTGGAAGCAGACAACGACATCATTTCTTACCCCAGAGAAAGCATCGGTGACATCCTTTAGCGAGTAAGTCTATGCGCATTAGAGGGTTGGTCGACATTTGCTTGTCATTGTTGGCTGCCTGGCTGGCTGGTTGGTTGACAGTTTCCTTTGGTTTTGTGTGGAATGTTGGGTAATCTGTGCGATTGTAACTAATTCTATACAATCGCTTGAGTTAATCTGAAAGTGTTTTTTGAGCTTTATTATTAATGCGATTGAATTATCCTTGTAGAGCTATTGTTTGCTGCGTGTATTATTAACTTTTGCTTGGGAGTAGCACTCCGCCCCCCCCCCCCCCCATTTCGGTGAACATCCTTCAACTTAATCATCGCCATTGAACATCATCTTCCTTAAGAAGCTTTGTGCGTAGAGATTTTGGACATGTCACAATGACAGTGTAGGCCTGAACTACGCTTACTGATATCGCATCACGCACACCAACACCCATTACAAACCCCGTAGACAAATCCTTTTGTATTTCCATGCTGCCTATTGTGTGAGAATAGATAGCCAGGACAATTCTTCTCAGCTAAAAATATAAGCCACTGACTGAATTATATGCCATATTCCAAGAACAAAGGGAAGGTGCTTAGTTGTCTTGGATTTTTTGACAAATATTTAAGCGAGGCAGGACTTGGAAACATGACACAATAGACTTGTTAAGGAGTTTCATCGGATTTGTGTTGGCGACCTGATTACTTGCTACACCTGAGGTTTATGGAAATGTGAATTTGTAAGAAATTTGCAATGCTAAAATGATACGACCTTTGTACACACAAAAATTTTCCAAAAACGGAATTCATAAATTATATGAAAAAAACAATAACTTACAAAATACTGATTTTGAATGACTATGACTTCATACATAATAATTATGAAATGTTTTTGTTATAAATGAAATGTATATTTCTTTCAATAATTAAAAAATGTACATTTACACATTATTTATGAAAAGAGACATACATTAAATAAACTTTCTTTTTTTTCGTTTGGGTGTCTTTATCACCCTTATACTTAATTATGCATACATAACACTACACTGAAAAAACAGTGAGCCCTTTTTCATTGCAAAACTGTAGTAATATTGACTATGGCATTGTATTTTAGATAAATTTTACACCACCATAAGATATATATATATATATATACACGGTTGAAAAAGGCTGTTTTCATATGTTTGGCTATAAACATTATATGTTTGGAACACAAATTTTTAAACACAATATTTTTGAGTGCAAGCATATAATGTTCATAAAACTAGCATAACATGTTTGGGACATATATGTTAATATGTTAGAACATATTATGTTTGGGACATAAAATGTTTGTAAATATAATATGCTTGAATGCAAACATATATTAATTTAGAAATAGCCTATAAACATATATGTGTTTAGTAGCTTGGAGCGCTATTTAACAGGGAGCGATATTGAATTAAGTTGGTGGTTGTTGCTTGTTATTACAAATTAACATTTTATTTTTCCTTGGGCAATTGATCAGCTGCTTCTTTGATCCTTACAAACTGTGTGGTCCGCTGTTCGAATCCCCGTCGGCAAAAGGTAAAATTAAAATAAAAAAAATCATAAAATTGAATAATTTCTTCTACAATGTTTGTATTACAGAAAAAGGTGCTAAGAACTAAAAAAATCTCGTGGAAGTGAGAAAGATGTCGGGGAATATACAATTGGGCAGAAACAAAATTTTGAGCATTCAGGTCGAAAACCTATGTTGTTAGCACCTATATTACCTGTTTATTTTCATAATTCATTATGATTGTAAATATATAAATAAATAAATAAAATTTTGAGCACAATATTGTTTTGGAAATTTTTTTTTAAGCATATAATATTTTTGGGTGCAAAATGCTTCCAAACATATTATATGTTCACATAATAACATATTGTTTTTTGGAAGACAACATTATTGAATTTGGATGCAAAAATACAAAATGTTTGGAACTTAGACTACCCAAACATATATTGTTTAGACCAATATGCTTTCAAACATATTATATATTGAAAGAGATCAAACATATAAATGTTTGGGCAATACCCCAAAATGTATATGCTTGAAACAAAATATGTTTGGGAGTATATGTTACAGAAGCGATTTTTGTGAGCGTGTATATATATATATATATATATATATATATATATATATATATATATATATATATATATATATATATATATATATATATATATATATATATATATATATATATATATATATATATATATATATATATATATATATATATATATATATATATATATATATATATATATATATATATATATATATATATATATATATATATATATATATATATATATATATAATATATATATATATATATATATATATATATATATAATTTCGTTAACATTCTCTTTAAAATGTCGACGAATAAATTATTTTTAAATAAATCTTTCAAAAATACAGAGAAAAACAAACC